>NW_008690671.1:48800-152171 GCF_000695815.1 Acanthisitta chloris | reverse complement strand
AGCAAAGGCCTTGACTCTGTGTAAACTCTGCTCAGCAATAACAAAAACATCTCTGCATTATCAACTCTGTGTTCTGCACAAAACCCAAACACAGCCCCATACTAGCCCCTGTGAAGAAAGTTAACTCTACTTCAGTTCAAACCAGCACAGATGCTAACAATTCTGATGGAGATAATTCGGTGATACCAACTAACAGTCTCATATACCCAGCACAACCATTTTAGATGCTTGTGCTGAATTTGACAGAATATCCTAGTGCATAAAGATACTTCTGTTGTGTTTAGGTTGGTGCTGGCAAAACACAGTGCTTTCTGACTTTGGCTTAACTAACAAGCACCAGCCAATCTTCAGTCAACCCACAGTGAAGACAAAGTTCTTTAGTTTTACCCAAATATGAACCTACTGAGATGGACATAATTATGCGTTTTTGGAGCAAGACTGTTTACTTCAACAGACCACCAAAGAGTCCTGTCTTGACCACAAGGTTACTTGGGACAGTTGTTAACCACTGCAGATGAAAACTACCAAACACAAAAAAAAGCCCTAAATCTTTCTTTTTTCCATTTTTTTTAAAAAAAGCTAATTCCTACATGAAATTATTTAAGGGCTGAGACCAGTTTGCCAGTACTTGAGAAACTCAATATAGGTGCATAGAGTAAGAAGATAGTAAATTTAGTACTGAAGTATGGCCAGCAGTAACACTCTAAATGGATGGGAAATGATGACCACCAGTGATTTCTTAATACACTTTGGATTCTCAGTGTAAAACTGCTTTCAGATTTGTGCAACTGTTTGAGTGTGCCTGGCAATACTATGGCAGAGGTCACTGCAGTCTCGTGGGTAAAAACACAGAGCCATTTACTGCTTATCTAGCTCACAACACCTTTCCATCGCAGCACCTTTAACAAGAACATCAAAACCAGGTAGGACTCATTGCACCATAAATCTGCTGCCAGTTTTCTGGGAAGATCCTAAACTGGGTGTTAAAGGTAAATCTTTAGTCTTCCAACTAGCTTGAAAACCAATGGCAACTAGGAACAAAACCAGCACCCAGAACATTTAAACAGTACATACTGTTCAGTCACAGAAATCCCCAGCCAGTACTCCCAGGGACACGTAGCTTCTTTTGCTACAATTTACTTTTTCTCTTTTATTAAAGGATGCTGATATAAAACCCAGAGGCACACAAAAAACAAACACAGGCAGCTGATAAAAACAAGATGCAGTGCATTGTGCCTGTCACCACCTTAGTCAGGCAGCATGCACATTAATTACTCAAATGCCGCTCCACTGAATATTTCCACATGACATGGTATCACTTTGATACTTAGGAACTCATCCACTTTTACCAGACTTGTAGCCCATCCAAGGCTGAGGGATGTTCATGAGACAAATTGTAGGGTAGCAGAGACTAGCAAGTGAAATTACCTTAGCAGCTATGTTCTTGGTCTTCAAGCTAGTACACTTACCTTTGTGCTAAATATGTCTTGAGAAAAGCCAAGTGACAGCTGGAGGTAGCCCTTTCTTTGATGGAGTTGGTCAGTGACTGTACCAAGGACCTTCTCTGTCATGTTTTCTATACTCCCACCAAGGATCAGTCCAGCCCGTGAGATACTGTTAGAATCAAATGTCTCTGATCAGCAGTAGAATAAATTGTATCTATTACCAGTTTAGATTCTCATGGGCTCTCTGTTGGTAGCCACAAAAGACCATATACTTTGAGAGTCTACTACTGTCCACAGGAAATTTCTGCAGTAAAATTAAGATCAGGCTTGGAAAAGAAAGTCATATTTTAGAATCATAGAATGTTTAGGAGTTGCAAAGGACCTTGAAGATCATTTAGTCCCAACCCCCTGTGCCATGAGCAGGAACACCTCCCAGTAGATCAGGTTGCTCAAAGCCACCAAAGAATGAGAGAAGAACTAAAGGATTTGGTGAGCAGAAAAGGGAGAGCTCATTAATCAATAAATTAAAAGGGGAATACTGCAATCTACTTCAGCCCAGACAGTCTCTTGTTTTCCCAAGAGACTTAGTTCTTTCGAACAGCAGGCAGGTTATGGTACTTTTTCCATAGCCAATCCCATCAATTAAGATCCACATAATTTGCTGTCCCATGTGGCAGCATTGATCAGGCTCTGTCTTGGAACAATTACTGCACAGTGCAGTTTGGGGAAGTGCTCCACCTCTTCAGTGGCCCTGACTGAGAATCCTGATGAGGCAAAAGATGAAGGAGACAGAGAAACATCAAATGGGCTAGGCTGTCCCTATGGATCTTAGTATATGATGGTTTAAAAATAACCAAGTAGGTTTTCCTGGTGCCTAAATAGCACCCATTCTTTTTGCCTTGTAGAAAGTCTAGCATATTGTTTTCGTAATCAAGTTATTTGGATAACACAACAGCGATTTAGATTAGGATTTGTTTACACAGCTAAATATGTTGAGTAATGAAATTAAAATGAGCTCTCTGCTTCTGTCACATCTGCAATAGTAACTAGCTTCTTACGGTTGAGTACAAGCCTGCTGCACAGATGTTTCTTGATAAGGTATAAATCAGTGTTAGATGCTGTTTATTGCAGCATTTTTACTGCCTTCCTCCCTGAAGGAGGGAATGTTGCCTGCACTGCAACCAGATGTGACCTGCAAGACTGTATGAAATACCATTACAAGCAAAAACAAGTCCCATATTCCCTATCAGCATCTGCAATGGCTCATCAAGTATTTATCAGATCATTTGAACACTTCTACAGGTCCTAACATCACACCACTGCTGGAATTTACTTATTATAACCTGCAATGAAAAAGGCAAGCGTCCTGTAAAGCAACTGGTGCCTCAAATAGCAGGAGATCACATTTTAGTCTGGTTTCCTGCATTAAAGGTCAAATTTATGAGCAGATACTACTGTTGTAAAGTAAGATACTGTGAGAGATCAAGCAGCTGCTTTCCAGGACATTGTAGGGAAGAGTTTCTCTTTTTTGCCATCTTGTCCCAGGTGATATCAATCCTTTGATGGTGACAGGGGAAGAGACTGTTTTTGCACTGATGCCTATGTAAACAGAAGCGAGAGAAGAGAGTTCCTTACCTGCGGAAAGCAGCCCAGCTTGGAGCACCTCACTAAGAGGCTCTGCTCAGCTCTGTGGGACCAGGAGGATCTAACAGAAAAAACTTACCAATGACCAAGCATTTGAAGACAGACAAGTCTGGCCCCAGAGCCACACTGGCTCCTTCTCTGTAGCTGATGAAAGGAACACCCATGGGCTCTGAAGGTAAGAGAGCCAAACTTTGCAAGATGTACTTCTTGGAAGGTTTCCTGAAGCAAAACCTGACATTTCTTATTTAAAAACTGAAAAAGGCGGGGGCATGGGATGGGTTTTTCTTCCCTGAGCTAATCTGTGTTTCTGATTTGCTTCACTTGTTACATGGACAGAAGATCCTGTCAACACAGAAATAATGCCAAGTATTTACCGTTTAATGGAACCCAGGGACCAATTAACAACACAGAAAACCACCAGGCAGTGTATTTCTTATCGCAACAGGAGGGAAATCTTACATTACTGCTGTTCCCCCATTTCTTAAAATAAAGAACCGGCACTTTGTCAATGATTTCTCAGTAGTAATGTTTATTACCTGCTAGTTTTACCATTGCCCATTTGTCAATTGCTTTCCATGTGCTATGTTCAGTCCTAAAACGTCTCTCGTTATTTGTAACCTAAAACCCCAAGAATCAAAAAAAGAAAGGAAAAAGCAACCGTCATTAGGGCTTCAGACCAGCAATGCTAGAACCTGCCCTCAACCCCAAGTTCTCGAACTGCTGACTCTTCAATAGCTTGATGGATGTGATGCACCTCGTCCTGCGTTAAAGTCCTCTCCGGGTGGCGGTAAACGATACGGTAGCAGTGGCTGACCTTCTTTGTCCTACAAAATATAAACCAAAAGAGGACTCATAAATACATGTGCCTACAAATGCAAATACGTGAGTCCAAACACTTACCCTCTGGATCATTTTTATTTGCGGTCTAATTTTGTTCCTGTTGCTTGAAAATCACCTTAATGCTAAAACACACAGTCCAGAGAGGTGGGACTGACCTGAATTTTAATTTTGGCAGAAGACTTTGCTGAAGTCCATCTTATACCGCAACTTTTATTGTAGTGTGTTAGCCCCCTACCAGAGCAAACTAGCCCCAGGGAATGCTTATGCTGACATCACTGAACTGCTGCTGACACTACAGATCTCTCATTTTGGTGCTATCAGTGTTACCTCAAGGGAGCACTGTGCACACGTACCCTACTCAGATCAGGGGGGCTGGTGGTGATGGGTGTAAGGAAAATGCCACCCAACCTCTGTGTGCTGGAGAGCAATGTGAACTGATGTGGGGCATCTCACAGCCTCACCAGCCAGGCTCCAGTCTGGGGGAGGAGACTGAAGAAACAGCTGCAAAATAGAGTAAAGCATTTCTTTTACATTTCTTTGCCTTCACTGGAAATCAGAAACAAGAGCATTATCTATCTGTGTGAGAAAGACAGAGATGCAGGATGAGGATAGCTGTTGCTCCCAAAGCAGAACACCAAATGGCAGTGCTCAGCCACCACAGTGCTGCAGCCAAGATGTAGGAGCAGCCCAGCAAAGAGTGTGAGACATGACAGCAGACACACATGATAGAATTTCTTGCCCTGTGGTATGGAAAGTAAAAGACAAAAGAGAACAGGGAAAAGGAATAGAGAAAAGAGAATGATGGGGGAAAAAGAGTATATAAGAGTTGCTGAGTTAAGCAAAGACAAGTTAATGAAAAACCAGGACAAGACAGTAAGTTGAGTAAGAGTGAAAAAAATGTTCTTGCTCTCCATCAAAAGCAAGCTGGAGTACCTAGCTCTTGCAAGGGCATCTCTGTAATTGCAGCACTTGTGTTACTGAATTTAAATGGCAGTTGTGGCATCTTTTTTAGTTTCAAATGGAGCCCACAGAGCTTCTTCTTTCAAAGGTAAACACTCACTTCAGTGAAAGAGAGAAAATCTGAGGGGAAAAATAATGGGAAACCAGAGATCAAGTACCAGGCAGAAGGAGCTCCCAGACTGGCAGAACTCTGTATTTAATGGCACACAAAGGCATTCAGCAAGGTTAAACCATGACACCAGGTCATCTCTCCCCTGAAAATTGTTTCATGTTAGAAACCATCTTTGTTAGGACTATTAGATTAGGTTATACGTGTTCATACAAAAAAATAACTCTCAAGATACTAATTTCAACCTCAAATCCTAACAGAAAGAGGCACAGGTAGTTTCTACCTCAGAATAGCTATTTGATACCAACTTTGTCCCACCCAACATGGGTGGGAAGCTTGCCCTGCTCCCACTGGCAGTTTACAACAAAAAGGTTATTTCAAATTAAAGCATTCCTCCTTTTCCTGTGTGCTCTGAAGATAAAGCAAGTTAAATCTGGCTAGCATTGGAAAGGGCAAACTGCATTTCATAAAGTGTAAAGCTGACTGCAGCTAACTGCTAAAAGCCAGCCAAGAGCTTTCCCTGTGTGCAGGTTAAACGCTGTAGAAAAGTGATCTTTGAGAAAAGAGGGGGAGGTGTAACTGCGGGGAAGGTGTTGCTCTGCTCTGCTCCACCTCTGCAAAGCACTTGAGAGGACAGACCTGGGGGAAGCAAGTAAATGGAGTAACAAGGGTTTGTCCAGATTTACAGATGCTATTACATTATAGATGCTACACTGTCAGCAAGAAATCTGAATAAGAGAGAAGGATAATGAATTTGGGCTCAACAGAAACAATTTACAAAACCTGGCTGGCAAATATCACTACAGCTGGTAGTCTTTCCGTTTTTAAAGGTGCTACAGTAATACACCTGATGAAAAACATTTGCAAATTGCTTCGGCTGAAAATCTGCTTAGAAGATGTACAGTCACAGGCTTGATCCTGAAGGCTTGTAAATATGAAGAATATATCCCAGGATGGAAAACTCATTACCATAATTTAAAGTGATGTAAACACAAGTTTGCTTAATGTATTTAAGCTGTGACAGGGGTAGCTACAGCACTGTTTCTTCACTGGTCATGGTTAACTGAAGGTGACGATTACTCTTGACTCACATGTTTCTGCACCCCTCCTCCCTCCATCCTACTGAGTGGTTCATTCATGAGGCACATTAAACATGTTGGAATAGGACACAGTAGTTTCTTGTGGGTGTTGTGGAAAATCAGCTGCTATTGGAGGTATTTAAATTAGGAAGGGGTAGAGGTCTTACAGAGCAGCACTGTAAGAACTAGAGTTCTGCTGCAGCTGAAGTTAAGCATTGGTGTGGGAGAAATAAAATGGGGATTGCATTAAATGTAACTAATTTAATTTTAATTATAGGCAAAAAATGAAGTTGTAACTACTAATACACCTGGCTAGCTACACATAACTCACATGAATGCTACACTGCATGCTTCATTTTTCTCCCACCTTTTACCTAGGTTTATTTGCATCTTTGTCATTAATTAGAAAGAAGGAGTAAAATGGTTCAAAGCTGTTTCAATAAAAGACACACTGTTGGTTTCAAAACCTTAAGCACTGTTTCTAGAGTACTATGACTAACTTTTCAAGGAAGGTGGGGAACAGTATTTCCTTTCCTGCTCCCAAATAAAATACTGTGATTAATCCCTGCCATCAACTGCAACTGGAAACAATTATTGTAAGCAAACAATACCTTTGCTCATTCGCTTTTTTGCTTTCCATTTGTTCTGCAGAGCCACAGAGTGCCTACCTTAAAGATGGCTCTGCTAATGCATAATGAACTCTCTGCTGCATGTCGTGCTGCAGCCTGACATTCCTGCTCCCAAATAAAATACTGTGATTAATCCCTGCCATCAACTGCAACTGGAAACAATTATTGTAAGCAAACAATACCTTTGCTCATTCGCTTTTTTGCTTTCCATTTGTTCTGCAGAGCCACAGAGTGCCTACCTTAAAGATGGCTCTGCTAATGCATAATGAACTCTCTGCTGCATGTCGTGCTGCAGCCTGACAATACAGAAGCAGTAGCTCTCTATCCTGAGAAACAAAATTTTGAGGCCAAAACCTAGAACAGCAGCTTCACCAGGTTAAGAAAATACATTTAGAAGCTTAACAGAGAGCTCATTGGGCTTTATTTACCTAAACTGCATGGCCAGACAAGTCTATGTGGTTTGCAGTCACGTGGACTCCTCTCCCATTAGACTTCTGCTGATCTTAGTGCCACAAGTCTCCTCTGCACCAGCCTGCGGCTTTCAGGTAATGAAACGCAGTGAATACAGTGAAGCACTGCTCAAAGGGAAAAGGAAGACAGGGATTTATTCTGACACCACAGGAGGAAACAAGATACGGACCGCAAACAAACACTGGAGCGAAACAATTCCGAATGCTCTTTCATATGATTTTTGGAGGAAACAGCTTTGCCTCGTGATTTTCAGGAATCGGCATGCAGCCACCTCCATATGCTAGAGAGCTGCTCCCTGCCAGGTCAGACTGACCACATGGGGTCAACCTAAAGGTCAGTGTTTGTGTTTGGATATTTCAGCCTGAAACCTAAGCATGAGAAGAAATTTAGGGGCCTTAGTCTGTCACTAGTCTAATAAAACCAACATGAAAGCAGCCTGACACTGATACTAGGGCTTGAATGACAGGGTATGTTAGACAACAAAAATTAATACATGTGTGTTAGCTTTCCTGGCATGGAAAACCACTGAGGGATGCTTTAAATGAAACTTGGCTAGAAAGCTGATCCCAGAAGCTACCAACAGCAAAACATTTAAACATCCTGGGGAACCTGTCTCAGTCATTAGAAAAGACTAATCACAGGGTCATTTGGGATTCAAAATGTTGCATAAAGAATAAATGCCTGATGTTGGCATTTGTCTCTTCCACATGCAATACTGTAACAAGAATGAAAATTTCTCCATCCTGTACTGGAAGAGGGAGGCAAAAGAGGCAGCAGTGAGTGGGGAAAAACCCTACTTTTTAACTGTGTTTCCATCTGCCCTAATTAAAGAACAGAAGCACAGAGACTTCTGTAGGGAGGTTACCCCTGCTCTTATGTGGTGAGGTCAACACAGAACCAGACATTTTTCTAGAAAGCTGGATTTACTTTGAGGAACAGAAAACTAGAGATGACAGTCACTCACAGCATGAAGAAGCAAAAAAGAGTACTATCTCTTTTGTATGCTGAGCAGTTCACTAAGCAGTACTACTCACCACCATATCATCCCTACAGAATACTATGAAAGATCTACACACATGGTAGCACAAGTATTTGAGATTATTTTCTCTCTGTTAAGTGAGTGATGTTAATGTGATTCTTTGAGGGTCTCCCAATTCCTGCCACAGCAGTTTGTATCTTATATTCCCCTAAGAGATTCATTAAGTAATTCCCTTACATAACCCTTCACACAGTACTCAGTGACCACTACATGCTTTACAGTGATCACATCATGCTCTCAGCATGCATGGAATGACCTCCAGGGAAGAGAAAGGCTTCTTTTGTTTGCAACAATAGCCTGAAAGCAGTGATGATGGGAAGAAGTGAAAATACTGTCTCATGTCACTAGCATCATAGTTGACAAAGATGTGCAGAGAGCACATTGGTTTTGTTTTGTGGCTCCAGCAGTTCCAGAATGGTTCATCTTTAAGTGGAAATGGCGAGGAATATTAAACTGCAAGAAGAAGAAGATGCAATTACCTGTTCCTTTTTGTTTCACACTTTCGAACCACATCCATCTCTATGATAGTAGGCACAACTGCTAAATATCCTACTATAAATTTTAAATTGACAATAGCACTCTTTGCTACGAACCACATCACAGAAAATGGGAAAAGGCTTGTGCTATATACCTTACTGTCAATGGCAAATAATTCAATTACCATGGTGATATGCACATAGAATATAGCAGTAATTCTCTGAACAGAGGTCTTTCCAAAAGATGCATTCTCATCAGTCCTTTCAAATGCTAATACTTCATCTCTCTGGAGGAACATACTGTATACACAGCATATTCTTAAAAAAGGACATGTTTTTGTTTAAGGTGATTTTGATGCTAGTGAAAGACATTAGATTGCCTCCAGAAGAAAGAATTGTTTTAAACCCACAGAAAACAGCGAATGGTCATTTCTGTTGCACACCTTTTCCAGCTGACACATGCCAGAAGGATGGTTCAGCTTCAAATATAGTTCAGGTCAACAAAAGCATGTTGAGATTGTCAGCATTGTATGACCACTGTGGATTTTTTTGGTGGTCACTTTGAAAGAAATGCATGTTCACTGACAGATGGTTGGATTGAAATATTGTACTTCTATTTCACAAAACTGAGACAGTAATGGACTTTTTGCTCTTTTCTAATTGGACTTGGTGAAATCTGTATCTGAATACCAAACTCTGAACCTGCTTGACCTTTTCATTCTTTCTTTAATATTAATTCCATTTTAAGCTTCTCTCTTCGTGTAGAAAAAGAAGTCAAAATTCTGTTAATAGTCAGATTATTGAGAGAGATAAAGAGCACAGTATGGGATACAATGGCAAAGGACATAAATAACACCTGCTAGTTAAGATAGCAAAAGGTGGATGAAAAATGAAAGCACTTGGAAACTTTTCAGCTTCTCAGTCACTGAGACACTGTTAGATAGCCATAAGTAGGATCTAAGCCATTGTCCGGTATTTAAAAACATTGGATTGTTTAGAAAGTTTTGATCATGGCTTTCCTTTTCTGCCTAAATTTGTCAACTAATGTCTTGCATGCAGGAAGAGATACAAATAGATAAATACTGAAAAAAAATTTCATAGGCACCATCTGAAAGAGATGGTCTCCTGACTGTTAGATATACTTACTAAATGTTTGGTCAAACAGTTCCAGCAATTACTTGTGCTTATGGCCCAGGACATGGGGCCCCTAATGACCTTTTCTCATTTCAACAGATCACCTTGGTTTGTTGACACAGGCCAATGAAAGAACTAACGTGAGTGGTGCAGGGCTTTTTTCCACCAGCTGCCAAGCAGACTGAGTTACACGAGAAACTAAGAGAGTATTTCCCTTGTGCACTGTTACAGTCATCTTAGTAACCAGCCAAGGATACTGTCAGCCCATCTCAGATCCAAGCACTTCCTATTAAAATGCTCTTAAGCCTCACAGCATCAAAAGTCATGAATCCATTACAAGCAGGCAATGATGAAATATCACTAGGGTGAAGAATAAGGAGAAAAGTACCATTCTCCATTATACTAAAAGAAGATCCAGAGTACCCACAGGATCATAAGCTAACTGTGACACAGACTTTTGCTGCCATGAAAAGGCAGAAAAAAACCTGCAAAGCCTTGGGATTTGGGACCGTGCTTTTTGTTTTCATTTTAAAGACAATGACTCAATGATTTCTTGAAGAAAGCAATGATCAATGGTTGTAAAGCAGGTATGAAACCAGTTCTTGAGGGGATGGATTCCAGCACTGGTGATGACTGTTTGTCCTCCCATCTCCATCTCTTTGGGAAAATTCATAGATTCATAGATTGTTAAGGGGCTGGAATGGATCTTATAGATCATCGAGTCCCAACCCCCCTGCCAAGGGCAGGGACATCTCTCCCTCTAGACCAGGTTGCTCAATGCTTTATCCAACCCTTCCTGTTATCCTTAATGTCCCTGGCTAAACTCAGTTCCAGCTGGGCCTTGGCTTGCCTAATCATGTCTGTAGCTTTCTGTACCATTTCTCTATATTTTTCTCTATCACCTATCAAACACAGGTGAGAGAATTCCCATCGTATATGATCTATGCCAATACTGAGGAATCCATTTCGTGTGGATTTAAAGTTGGATGTGACTGAGACTTATCCCTTTCGTAGGATGAACGCTGTGCATTCAATTCCCATTGGACTTCCTCCATTTTTAGGGGCTCCCTAGTTCATCTAGTGAGTCAGTTCAAAATACTGCTCTAAATCCAGGAAGATTCAAGAGTAGGCTAGAGGCTGAATATCTTCAAGACCTGCCATACTGTCAGCATAGTAACCCCAGAGCACTCATCATGCCAGACAAATTCAACACTATGCATGGAATGAGTCTCTCAACTTCCCAAGGCTGAGTCTTTCAGCAATGAAAGCAAGCCATGCAGGGGGGATGCACACAAAGGTCAGAACATGCGCAAACCTGTGAGCCTCAGAACAGGGGACAAAAACCTATTTTTTCTTCAGGGTTACCACTATGACAGGATACAAGGTCTGCACAGGTGGAATAAGGATAGGAAAAAAACAACTTTCTGATACAAACACACACATACAAAATCCAGTGAAATAACTTCTACTCATTGCGGTGTCAAATAAGAGAAAGTGGCTCAGTAAAACACTTCAGACACTCAATGTTATGTACTAAACACAGAAAAATAAGTGGGTGCTGAAAGTGAGAGAGAAAAAGTGATGGTCTCAGCATCAGACAGGACAGAATACCTGTTCTGTGTACAGCATAGGGTTTTATTTTGCTTTACTTTCTCTAGGTTTGACTGAAAACATTCCACCGCAAAAGCTTTTCAAAGTCTGATCTTGTCTTCCCCCAAACAAAATGCAAGGGGTAATACTTTTAGTTATTTGTTGCTTAAAAATTGACCACTAGAGACTTAAACATCCTCTAACCGAGCAAACAAAAGAACAAAATAACTTGATTTCCATACTGTGTCTCATGGGAACTGTCTCCTAAGTTCCTTGACTTTCTCTATCCCTCTTTAGTTCAGAAGCCACGGCTGGACTACATTTCCCATGAGAAGCCAAAACAAAAAATTCCTATGATGGATCACCTTCTTTCTCTGGAAAAGAAACTTGGCTGACATAGCTGATACTGCCATATTGAGGAGAACAGAAGCATCCATTACCTGGAAGTTGCTGGCAGCTGAAGTATTTTGGCTACTAGCCAGAAAATTCTTACCAAAAAAATTCACATTTTCACTGAGTAAACCCACAACAAATCAACATATTTTCTGTTATTGCTGGCTCTCCCACTTTTTCCAAATTTTTCTCGACCTCCTCAGTCCCTAGTAGTTTAATGGCAGAAGAAGGTATCTCTGGCACAAACAGGCTCTGTGGTTCTGCCAGAACTTCATGACTTAGGTATCTCATTGACAAGCCGTTGTGCCCTTTCAAGGCAACTGGCTAGTACTGGAGAGGATGAGGGACACAACTTGTTTGCAAAGAGTTAACCCTGGAAGACACACTGTGTTCACAGAGTTGTGCTTCTTGTGTGAGACATTATATTCATCTCTCTTTGGGCCACAGTGTACAAATAAGAGGATGGAAGAAGCTCTGGCCCTACTTCTGTCAAACAGTGATATTAATGACTCCATTACTGGTCATTAGCCATAATAGTTTCACTCTAACGTTACTACCATTGGCAACTGAAATACTACTTGTACTTAAGAGTGACATCCCATCTCAATAATCCAAACAAATCCAACAGGAGAGCTGAATTTGGACTCTTAAAAAAGCTATCTAAAATATTTATAATAAAAATGTTAAGTGCGATACCTATTCAGCTCTTCTGAGTGAAAGATCAAAGACGAGAAGTATAAATATTTAGCAGTTTTTTCAGCCAACTAGATGTTAATACTAAAGGCTACAAAAAGTATCACTAAAAATAACATTGCTGTCAAATTAAAGCATATTTCTTAATCGAGTAAAAAGGGAATTTATGTGAGAATTTAAAACAATTCATTCTCCTAAGAAATGAAGATGGATGGGAGTGACAGCTGGTTTGGATGTATCTCCACCAAGTACTGGCAGAAATCAGGGTCTACAAAGTTAGATGGCAGACAAGTGCGTGCAAAGGTCTGAATGCTGTTTTAGGTACTTGTATAGATTTCATCATTGAGATTAGTGGTTTTGTCCTCACCAGGCCCAGGAGCTAGGAGTGCAAGTTCCCTTTACACTTGTTGAGAATTGCAGTAAAGAGGAACATGGCTCTGGACTCAGATCAAGAACCTAAATGACTTTTCCAAGGTCACACAGCATATCAATGAGACGGAGTGGACTTGGATAAGTGCAGGCACAGACCCTTTGAGTTACCCTTGTTTCAAGTTACTCTTCCCATGCACACACACTTCCAGTCACCCTTCTTTTCTACAAATTGTACAGCAGTCCTGGAAACAAAACAGGCTATGATGGGAAGCTGCAACTCATCCTATATAGAACTGACAGGGCAGGGAAAAGTGGAGAGCTAACATCAGAAATATAAAATGTGCTGTTTGGTAAGTGACAAACTAAACCCAAATCAGGAGAAAACAGGATGGGGAGAAGAAGAAGGGAGTAGGAAGAGATGCATTCACCTGAGACTAGAATACTGGAAGGACTTCCAAACTGAAAGCAGATGTTAAAGGAAATCACTCGCCTCCTTTTTTTTTTTTTTTTTTTTTGAGGAAAAGCAACACATTAAAAGCACCTGCCCCCTGGCCAGCCTGCAGCACTAGAAAGCACCTTAAAAACATTTGCAGCTGTGTGTGTGCAAAGATGGGGGTTTCTCTAGAGGGCTGCGTACAGCATCTGTCAAAGCTGGAGAAAATTCTGCAGTCACTTGCACAATTAAGTGCTGTTTGCTATCTCCTCCCAGTCCATACATTATTTTTCCTCTCAGAATTGTCAGGTTTTATGAGACTTAATCTGGCTAACTGGATTTGTTTTGGAGATGCAGAAATTCCCCACTTTCCCTCCCCGGGGGTAGTGTGGTTCCACACAGACAGTCACAAGAAACCTGTTCTCACTGCTTTTCTGACAGCTGCTGCCTTGGGAAGACAACTCAGAAAAAGTCCTCAAAGTAAGGATAACTACTGGCCAGCAGTTAACTCCTGTTAACACACAGGAAAGCCGTGTGGCTGTTACACATTTCTCTTGCTGGACCCCATTTGTACAGGTGAACCATGGTGATAGACAAAGAGTCAGGATTTTGTAGGTGAGGCTTGCTTGGTTTATTTTGAATGTAATGATGGGGAACTATTGAAACTAGCCAAGAGATGACAACATATGCCAGTGAGGTGCATTGGCCAGAACTTTTACAGCTGTCAAAATGAGCATTAGTTTGGGGTGTTGCTCTCTTAATATTAAGGCTAGTCTTCATGAAAATAAAAATGTGAATGTGATAGGAAGTATACGCAGTGAACACCTCCTATGGTGAGATGACATGAGCATCACACAATAAAACACCATGTGGGCATGAAGACTAGAAGGTCAGGGAACAAAATGAGATGAACCATTCTGTAAGTCCCATGAAATGATTGGTCTGACACTTAAGAAAGGAAAGAAAGCCGGTGAGACATTAAACTAGGAAGATCAAAGTACCATTTTTGCAATAAGTTTCCTAAAAAAGGTCAAATGATCCTCCCACTAGCAGGAATTAATATCAGCAAAGAAGGAATAAGATTTCAGCCCAGAACAGGGAATACAACAGGAAGCACCAGAGTAAACCAAATGTTCTCAAATTGTCCAAGACATGAACTTTGCCCTCGGATACTTTAGGAATGAGCAGAAGAAATCTTAGAGCTGTTATCAGTTGGTTTTGAGAGTTCATGGAGGACAAGTAAGGTACCAAATGTTTGGAAAAGGTCAGAGTGCTTATTTTTGAAAATAGAAAAAATAAAAAAGCTAGGAAGCCACAGAAACTATAGACCATTTGCTTTTACTTTAACTTCTCACAAAGATGCTGGTGCAGCTAATGAAACAACTTTGTAAGCACACAGTGGAAATAAAAAAAAAGTAAAAAAATAGACAACACAGGTGTATTGAGTAAATCTAGTCAAAACAACCTAATTTCCAGCTACAAAGGGGTAACAGGGTCATAAATTAATAATCAATAAATCAAAAAATAAATTGCAATAAGTATCAAACACCATGGGTGGCAGATGCCTGTTCAGGGGTGTGTATGTGCACATGGCACATATCACAGAATCAATCAGGTTGGAAAAGACCTCTGAGATCATCAAGTCCAACCTGTGACCTAACACCACCATGTTAACTAAGACCATGGCACTAAGTGCCATGTCCAGCCACCCCTTAAACATATAAAATATCTTCACAGTCAGCTAAACCAGATTAGGAAAAAATGGTCTAAGATCAATACGCCACAAAACATGAATGCGCTAGCAATTGCAAGCAGTTTCAGACAGAGTTGAAAAATATTAAGAAAATTTTTTAAACATTATCATGAAAAGCAAAGAAAAAAAAAGAAGAAAAATACTAAATCCAATTCATAAAATTAGATAGTAAAAATCTGTCTTCCTTTCACCGTGGATGGAACTGCAAAAAGGTAAATGAGAATCTACCTAGACTGTGTTGGGTCCTACACTTTGGCTACATTAACCCCATGCAGTGCTACAGGCTGGGGTCAGGTGCCTGGAAAGTGGCATAGCAGAGAAGCACCTGGGGCTGCTGATGAGCAGCGGCCGAACATGAGCCAGCACTAGTAAAAATCTGTCTTCCTTTCACCGTGGATGGAACTGCAAAAAGGTAAATGAGAATCTACCTAGACTGTGTTGGGTCCTACACTTTGGCTACATTAACCCCATGCAGTGCTACAGGCTGGGGTCAGGTGCCTGGAAAGTGGCATAGCAGAGAAGCACCTGGGGCTGCTGATGAGCAGCGGCCGAACATGAGCCAGCACTGTGCCCAGGTAGCCAACCAATGGCATTCCTTTCACCGTGGATGGAACTGCAAAAAGGTAAATGAGAATCTACCTAGACTGTGTTGGGTCCTACACTTTGGCTACATTAACCCCATGCAGTGCTACAGGCTGGGGTCAGGTGCCTGGAAAGTGGCATAGCAGAGAAGCACCTGGGGCTGCTGATGAGCAGCGGCCGAACATGAGCCAGCACTGTGCCCAGGTAGCCAAGAAGGCCAATGGCATCTTGGCCTGTATCAGCAATAATGTGGCCAGCAGAACTAGGGAAGTGATTGTCTCTCTGTACTTGGCACTGGTGAGGCCACACCTTGAGTAATGTGTTCAGTTCTGGGCCCCTTGATTCAGGAAGAACACTGAAGTGCTGGAATGTGTCCAGAGAAGGAAACAGAGCTGGTGAAGGGTCTGGATCACAAGTCCTATGAGGAGTGGCTGAGGAAGCTGGGGGTGTTTAGCCTGGAAAAAAGGAGGCTCAGGGGTGACCTTATGACTCTCTATGACTACTTGATAGGAGGTTGTAGCCAGGTGGGTGTTGGCCTCTTTTCCCAGACAACTAATGGCAGGATGAGAGGACACAGTCGTAAGCTGTGCCAGGGGAGGTTTAGGTTGGACATTCTGTGAAGAATTTCTTCACAGAAAGGATGATTAGGCACTGCAATGGACTGCCCAGGGAGGTGGTGGAGTCACCATTCCTGAAGGTGTTTAAGCAGAGACTGGATGTGGCACTTAGTGCCATGGTCTAGTTGACATGGTGGTCTTAGGTCATAGGTTGGACTTGCCGATCTCAGAGGTCTTTTCCAACCTAACAGCAACACTGTGCTTGTGTAAGAAAACTGGTGATCAATACTAGTGATTACTACAGGAAGGTGATATTGCAAATGGCTGTAGTACTTGCCAATAATTTGTTGTTTCTGGGAGCAGTGACCCACAGTTCACAGCCAAATCTGAAGGATCACTCCTGTAGGGTTCTTCAACCTGGCTCCTGGATGATGGAATATTTTCACTAATGGAACAGGTGATGCAGCAGAATTGTTTGTTAACTGGCAAATTACACTAAGCTGGGCAAAACTGTAACTGTAACTGAAGACAAGATTAGAATAATCTTGACAAACTGAAAAAGCTGAAGGACACAATTCAACCAGACCAAGTGAAAGCCGCTGTATTTGGCCAAGAACAACTATCTGCATGCACAGAGGATGGGGAACAACTAGGCATACAGCAGCACTACACGAAGCATCTAAGGACCACACAGAATCATGAGCTGAAGGTGAACTGGTGATGTTGTTGTGCTGCTTTAACTGAAGCAAGCACCACTCTGGGATGAACTGTTGAAATGCAACCAGAATTACATCCTTCTGCCCTACTCGACACTGCTATACTGGCTCAGCTGAAGTAGCCTCTTCACACCTCAAGAAAGATGTGAGGCAACTGAAGATCACTGGGGAGAACAAGCAGATGTCTAGATAACACAAATTATAAGGAAAGACTGAGAGAACACAGGTTGCTCAGCCTAATAGAGAGCATGAAAACACCCTTCAAATACATAAAATGCTACTGCACAGTTAGGTAATAATCTGCTCATCAACATTCGCAAGTGGCAAGAGACGAAAGTAATGAGCTCATATTGCAGAAATGTTCAGTTTGAAAATTCTCTTGGAAAGGCAGTGGGGTCCCCATTGCTGGAAATCTTTAAGGGCTGGTTATACAAGTGTCTGTCAGCAATGCTATAAGTAGAGCTGATCCTGTTTTGGAGTAGGAGGATGAACTAGGTGGCAGTACTCTTCAACTCTTTAGCATAACATAATGTAATGGTCTTTAAAATGCAGAAAGTTATCCGAGTAGCAAAGATATCTTCATGTAGCTCCAACTTAACACACATCACGTATTTGTTTATCCCCTAAAGTGAGGTAACCTCTTTAGACCAGCAACCCTTTCGTTAGCCTTACAGGCCAATGTTGAAATACAGTAGACAGGAAAGCAAAGTACTGCTTGGTTACCTTTCACTGCCTAAGTCAATAAAAAACCCCAAACAAACAAAAAAGCCCAGAAAACTCCACTCTATAAGACAGCATCCCAAAGGGAGAATGTCACTCAGCCGCTTGTCCCATTTGCTTCGGGGCTCAGGGATGCCTGAGGAAAGCTCTAAGGAACAGTCACAGAAGATGCTGCATATCCTTCACAGGCTGACCTGCATTTTTATCTTTTGTGCTTTTCTGAGTTTATATCAAGAGGTTAACCCTTTGTTTTCATCTTTCCATGTTCACATTCAACCCCAGGCAATCTTAAAATAAGGACAAAGTCTTTCATCTAACAAGACAATGTTGCAAACAAGCCTGTTGAAATTCTGTACCCCACAGCAATTTGGGGAAATCCAGGGACTCAGAGACACCTGAGACACCAATCCTTAAATGAAGTTGGCCCCAGCTCTGGGGACTATAGCCTTCTGATATAGAAGCTGACTACTTTATGCCCTGTTACAGGTAGTGAGACTGAAAAATACAGAGGAAATGACATATCCAAGGATATACTGGAGATCAGTTAATCTCATAATAGAAATACATAGAAATCTCAATTTATGGAGCCTCAATATAATGCTCTGAATAACCAGACATGTTTCCTCTGTATTTGTACATGTTATCCTGGCCTCCTCATTCTCACTCATTTGCTGTTCTGTATTCACTTACTGTACCTCTTCCTTATGTATACAATAGCTGCAAGGAAGGAACTGCCTTTCATTTTACCTACCTACACTGCCTTTTGCCACAGGGAATGAGAAGCCACCACTCTGCTATGAGGAAAAACAACCCCATGTACTTGTATAAGAATGTGTGTATGTAAGTATATATATATACATTTATAGCCATTACTGCAAAGGCTAGTTTTTTATTAACCTTCGCAACTTTGCTTGGACTGGTAAGATCACCAGTGTTTGTGAAATCTTTATGTTTACCAAATCATTTTCAGGGATTAAATGTTGATCTCATGAAAGTTCCATTGCATATGTGTTCTTGAGTTCTTACATGAAATGTGAAGTTGCCAAGGAACAAATAAACTATTTATGACTTATCCTGTACAGTAACAAAGAATGGCTTAATGGGGGCATGTACTACTTTGAAAGTACTGCAATCTGGTGTTCCCTGAACTGAAGGCTCTCTTAACCAAGTTCAAAATGTA
Organism: Acanthisitta chloris; assembly: GCF_000695815.1. Classification (NCBI taxonomy): domain Eukaryota; kingdom Metazoa; phylum Chordata; class Aves; order Passeriformes; family Acanthisittidae; genus Acanthisitta; species Acanthisitta chloris. The sequence continues at coordinate 133,356 of NW_008690671.1, read as the reverse complement.
TGGTCTCCTTTGTCCTCAAAAAATAGATCAAATTCTTGACATGATTGTCTGAGTCATAGCAGAAAGACTCATACATGCCACAGTCCCACATACCTGCCTCACTTGTAGGTCACATACAGCAACCATCAATCCAGATTGCTAACTGAAATAAACTCGAGTTATTCTTACATTACTGACTTTAGAGTTATAGAAGAGGTGAGACTACAATACCCCTGTGACATTTTGCACCATAGTCTCTACCAAAAGGTGAAGACACGGAAATGCAGCTTGGACAACCCAGTAAGAACAGATCATTAAGTAGCATGAAGTAGATAAACAGAGGGAGAAATCTGAAGATCTCATTGCTGAAACCCACACACTTTTCATCCACAGTATCGTGACACTTGATGCTATTGTGATTTTCCTTTATATCCACTTGAGGAAAGGTTAAAATGATCTCACTCCTTGACTACAATAATCCCACCATAGAAGCTGAAGCATCAATGCAAAGCACAGGTCGCACAGGACTTGGACAGTCAAAATATTTAGAAACATTTCTAAGTTGGATGAAAGCTTTCTTACATTGCTGGCACATCTGCACTGGCAGGGACAAGCTTAGTCTCTTGTTACTCAACAGATCTCAGTTCTGATTCCGTATATCCCACAATACATCACAGAAACTCCACAGGGAAGCAATGAAAGAATCTAGATCAGGCTCAGCATTCACCTACAAACCTCATGGTTAGATCCATACTGTGTTGGAACAATCTTTCACGTTGCTGGTGTTTTTTTAAAAGGTTGAGCCTGTATCCATTTTCTTTTCCACAAATACTGGATGAGCATTTCAGTAGCACCTGGGTGAGTCACTAAAACCGAGCAGCAGCACTGTTTGCACAAATCCTTCTCCAATCCTGTCTCCAGGTACTTCTCCCTGCTTCTCAGATTTGCCCTATGCACTAAACCAGCACATTTGTCTGAGGTGCTGCATGTGTGATGAACTGCACCAGCAAGCTGGTGTGGTTCAAAAATGATCACATAGAAAAAGAACAAAAGACTTGGATTCCCAATCTGGTTCACTGAGTGGCCACACCAGCTGCTGTGCCAGCACAGTGCAGGGGTGAGAACAGCACAAACCAAGACTCAGGCTGCCAGGAAAAATTTATGTGGAAACAGGGGCTAAAATCACAAGCTGGTCATTCACTGAATCCACATAAGCACTAAAGCACCTTTTTTCACCCAAGTTCACGTGAAAACATGTTATACATCAAAATGAGACTCGGATATAAGGGATAGGAAAAAAACCCTGTCTGGCTATCCCCAAAAGTTGCTGAGTCCAAGCGCCTGACCTATTCCCACTGAAGGCAATGGGATGACAGCTCTTTCTGCCAACTGAGGATTCAGCTGACGTTTTACAAAACAAGAGGGACAGCTCCCTGGGTAGAAATGTTTTTAAAACTGGTCAGCAGAAGCAGCCAGTCAGATCCTCTTCGTAAAAACAGTGATACACCAGTTTAGTTAGGAAATGAATGAATGTGTTCAGTACAGCATAAGAAGAGGTAAGCAAAAACAGCTATAACAGCTGAACTTTGCAACACTGCAAGCTCTTTTGCCACTGGGTAAGCCTGAGGTCAGTGGTCCGAGCAGACCTTAGGTGTGTAGGGTCCTTTGCAGGGCCTCTGTTCTAGAACAAACTTCATTCTATGCAAGTGAAGTTGTCCCTTCTGACAAACATAATACAGATATTGGGAAGGGAGGCCTGTGTTCATAAACTCATTCTTTCAGTATTTCATCAAGTACAGCAACAATGCTTAACAAGTTATTGCCATTAAAGATTAAGCTGCTCAATCATTGCCTTTAACTACTCCCTTGTACTGTGGTAATGTCAGTCCAAGCTGATCGATGGCTTTTGGACATTAAAAAGCAAGGTTGGATAGAAGTAGGGTGTGGGGATCCAGAGAAAGAAATACTAATGGTGAATCACTCCTTTGCTGAGAGAAGGCATGGCTGCCTTTAATGAATAGTTACATGGAGGATGTGAGATAATCTAAGTGGGACTGTTATGAAACTTAACTATGGAGATACTTTGAGTAATGATCTATAAAGCTGCTAACTGGATTCGGTAAGTTGTTGAGTCATTACCATGTAAGACTGGGCTGCTCTGAATGGCATACAAAATCCATATGGCTAAAGACATCGAGTGGTTTGCTTCTGGTTAGAGAAGATGATGGAAATGAGCACACTTGTACATGGATTTTCAAGAATAAAAATGAATAACAAAAAAACAATTAGCCACAACTAGATATTATCCACACTAACAATGTTTTGTCATTTTTATTTTAATTAAAGATGTCCTGACATGGAGAATTAGCAGGCAGGAAATTAGCATGGATTTTTAATGTTCTGAGAAAAAAAACACAGTATGCTCTCTGCACTGAAGTATCTCTTATGACATCACCTCAAATTAAAATGAGGACTGGGCAAAAGGATGCTGGGTACTACATATAATCACAGATCTTTCACCTTTTAGAATATTTTCACATTCAAACTGAGATGCTAAATGAGCTGAGTGCTTATCACAAATAAAGAGAAGAACTTAAAAAATCACCAGGATGGATATAATTCATGCTGGAGTAACTACTCAAGCAAACACACCAGGCTGAGCTAGTCAGACAACTCTATTATCTTTCACCTGAAGAAAGTGTGATTAGTGAAGGAAATGACACATTTACACTTAAAAATTGTTTGAAAGGCAACTTGTATCTTTTGGCACAACTCAGCCATTTCAAATATACTGTAGGGAGAGAGACAGAGACAGCAAAGAGCACTCCTTTTTATGATTTCTTACTCTTGTATTAAGCCACCGAGTTTAGCTTGAATATTCAGTATCTCAGCAGTTGGCACTTCCCAGGCAGCAGGGCTGAAATGCTCTTTGGTCCTCAGGGATGCAGTGATGGGGCTCTTGGAGATGAAGGCTCCCTGCACAGTGTCTGCCTCATGTAGCACCAGCCTGCGGTGCAGCCCAGAGCAGCAGGACATGGAGCAAGGGGAAACTGCATCTTCTTCACTCCCTCTACTGTGAAAGAGGAGAGGTGGCCTCTGCATCTACTCTATAGCACGTGGGAAGGGGACAAAGGCAGTCAAACTGGATGGAGGAGGGGCATCTGCTAACAAATATGCTTCTGCAGTGATTTTCCTCAAAGGTCACATTGACAGCATTGCATATAGAATGAGTGCCTGTTCTGAAGATGTCTATGCACACTCACCACAAAAAGAATCAGAGCATTACTCCCAACTGCAGCGCTGGCTTGAGTAGAGCAACAATCATAACCATTGCAAACGGACACTCTACAGCCCTTATGGGTTTTGTCATTGGGTTTTGTTTGGATTTTTTCTGGGTTTTTTTATCCCTGTAAATGGCAACTCCTCTCAGTCTTCTTTTTATGTCTTTTCACTCTTTTTTCCCCTTATACTTTCATTTTGGCTTGGCATTTGCTAGCATTGAGCTGCAAAGCCTGTACATGAAGCCAACTAAAGTTACTTGGAAAATTCAAAGGAAAGGAGGTGTAAAACTAACCAAAAACTACTTTCAGCACAGAGATACCAACTTCATGGTCACCCTTACTTGTAATCCACCCCGGAAACATCACACAAACCATAGAAGTATGGGACAGACCTGGAGAGGATTCACAATTGTGTCTCTCTGCTATATTTGTACTTGACACCTCTCTTTTGGCTTCATAACAACAGCATCTTTGATGTGCCTTTCTTTCCTTTAAGATCATCAAGTCCAACCCTTTTTAACAGTTGGACTTGATGATCTTAAAGGTCTCTTCCAACCCTGACGATTCTGTGATTCTATAATTCCACCCTCCAACCCTTTTCATGACCTTTGATAAATGGAGGGCCTTCCACATTACATATCTCAAACAGAATATCACAAAAGATCAACTTGATGTAGATGAACTTGATCCAGCCATACTGAAATTCTGATGGCAAATGACAGCTGATAATTCTGGCTCATGGCATAAGCCCCCGCTAGGCCTTGCATTCACTGGCTACAGACCTCCCAGCTGAAGTGTTATGTGGCTTGCAAAGGTTACTCCGGTAAGAACAAATGGACTGGGATGAAATTATAGAGACTTGTTTTCATCAGGAAATGAACCATACCTGTGCCTCTTTGAAAATTTACCCTCTCTCCTGTTATAAACACGCCTATGCACACACAGTAACCATGATGTTCGCTGGCTTTGCCATTTCTATTCAGGACAGACATACCTGCCTTCTCTACGTGCCTAGCAGAAACTAGGCATGCCTGGTTTTAAGAGGTAGAAAGCAGCACTGAAAGCAGGTTCAAGGAAGCAAAGCACTGAAAGAAAGAACCAGCTGTTTTTTAGCTAGGAACCAAGAAGAGTCTCTCAAGAATTATAGACAAAGCTAAAATGAAATTTAAGTGTACTCACATACTGTGATGCTTGAGCTACAGAGAATTATTGAGTTACCATTCATCAGCTGAACTGATGAAAGCAACTATGTTCATGTTTCTATGCATACCAGCAATTCAATAAAATACACTAGCTTAAACTGCTCCAGTAAAAAATATTTAAGAATGTGAAAACTTCCAGGCTATGCAGATGAGCAGAGAGGTGGCAATTCATTCAGCTACAAAAACGGGATCAATTCCAATTACCAGTTCATACCTTATTTATAGCAGCCAGGACTGCCTAAACTAACATATTCATCTCTGACAAACATCTCTGACCATGGCAGGATATCAGAAGGGGAAGTGGAGCTGAGAAGGACAGTGAGTGACAAGGACTTGCTGAATGTCATTCAGTGAATCATTTAACCTCTTTGCATGTGAAGAGGTATGCAGACACTTCACTTAGCCTTCCTAAGAAACTCAATACAATAGAAACTCCCGTCCCAAATAAAGGGCTCTGAAATCCTTGAAGAATGAAAGACAAACATTTGACATACCTGGATTTCGTGTGCAGGACTATCTGAATACTACGTGGCTTCTCAAAGGTAACCAGGCAGTGTGGAGTAGCAACACAGGCTGTACGTACAGACTGGGGGATGAAATGCTGGAAGATAGTGCTGTGGAAAGGGACCTGGGGGTCCTTGTTGATGGCATTTTGAACATGAGTCAACAGTGTGCCCTGGCAGCCAGGAGGGCCAACTGTGTCCTGGGGTGCATCAGGTAAGTGGGTCCCAGCTGGTCGAGGGAGGTGATTGTCCCATTCTACTCTGCACTGGTGCAGCCTCACCTTTTGTTCAGTTTTGGGCACCACAATATAAGAAAGATATTGAGTTATTGGAGAGTATTCAAAGGAGGGCAATGAAGATGGTGAAAGGCCTTGAGGGGCAGCTATATGAGGAGTGGCTGGGGGCACTTGGCCTGTTCAGCCTGAAGAAGAGGAGACTGAGGGGAGACATCATTGCTGTATACAACTTGCTCACAAAAGGAAGGGGAGGGGCAGGCACTGACCTCTTCTCTCTGGCAACCAGCAACAGGACCTGAGGGAATGGCCTGAAGTTGCATCCCAGGAGTTTTAGGCTGGATATTAGCAAATGGTTCTTAACCCAGAGGGTATTTGGGCATGGGAACAAACTCCCTAGGTAAGTGGTCACAGCACCAAGCCTGACAGTTCAGGAGCTGTTTGGACAATGCTCTCAGGTACATGGTGTGATTATCAGGGATGTCCTGTGCAGGGCCAGGAGCTGATCTAGGTGATCCTTAAGGGACCCTTTGAACTCTGAATGTTCTGTGATTCTATTCTGTGATTCTGTAACTTGTCAGGCTAAGATGAAACTCCTACAATGAACCTTGGAAAATAAGGAAGATAAAACTTTGTTCCTAAGTGCTTTACAATATATTCATTGAAGTAATATATTGTGTGCTTAAATTTCCTCTTCATGAGATTTTTCAATATGGAATAAAGCAGTCTATTATGAAACATCTAAACAGACTAAATAGGGGTTTATTAGACTTGAGAGCAATGACTAGCTGTTGATCTGTCACCCTCAAACTTAACAGGTAAAAACCAGTCTGTTTTCCCTCACCCATCATGGTGTGGAGAGCAATAGGTCTAAATACAAATATGATTAGTCTAAACCGTAATCTTTGATGTGGCAATGCCTGCAAAGGTTAGGTGCAAAACTGAAAGGCAGCAACCAACTATTTTTGCATGAAAAGGACAGTCTTCTAAGAGAAGGTAAAGGGCATCTGTGTGACTTCTCTGCTAGACATCCTCCAAAGTCACAGATTATTCTCTTCCCAGAGCAAATACCACAGCCTCTTCCTCTGAAAAGAGCAGGCAGCAAGGTCTGCAAGAGCAGTTGAAGCAGCTCTTGACCTGCTCACTCCTGTAGCAGCACCAGCATTGCTTTGTGGCCACACAGCTAGTTCTGCAGGCAAATGATACCGACTCAGCTGAAGCACAACCCTCCTCCCTGCTTTATTTTGGAGGACAGGCTCTCACCTAGATCAGTCACCTGACTGGGATGCCATAACACGGGGGGATGGCACAAGTGCAGGAGTGAAGATTGGGAATGGTTAACCAAAATACAAGTCTATGACCAAAGTTCCAGGACCAAACCCAGAGAACCTGCCAGCACATCTCCTACCTGCTTTGGGCTCTCATAAGGAATTGCCAAAGCAAGATGTGATATCTTCAGTGGGTATCACCTAGGACCAATGCTTGAACATCTTAACCTGACCTTTCTTAGGTTTGACTGAAAACATCCTTCATATTCCTATAACTTCAGCATGAGTTATTTCAATGGAAATGATATTGCTTGCCTGTAAACTGTATGAGAACAGAGAGAACACTCAAATACGTTCACCTTGCAATACATTAATTTTGCATTTCTGTTCCTCATAGCTGCAGAGATTCATGGGAGAGCAAGCAGAAGCCTGTGGGATTTGGGATGTTTGTCTGTCTGGAGGCATAAGAGAATCTGATTCATTTGTGTTTCCTTTCAGACATGCGACAGGCATCAAACAATCACGAAATGGTGCCATGATTAAACTGATTGCAGTGAGCGTGGGGATGCCCACACACAGCAAACCTGCCCTGCTTTTTCTTGGGAAAGTTTGCAGCCTGCACTGGGTTCTGTACTGCTGTGTTAGACTGCTCCCTGTCCTCAAACTAGCTCATGCACAGGATTTCTAAAATCAAGGCAAGCCCTTTATTTAGATCTTTTATTTGCATTCACATTTTTAAAAAGACAAATGTGATTTTTCAAATAACTAAAGAACAGCCCAAAGAACACAGAGAACTGTTGGAATTGAACTTGGGGGAAACAGCTACGTATCTTGGTTTAACTTTCATACTGGTAGACCTTCGTAGTGAAAAGCAAAGTTTAATTGGGAAGATGGAAATGCAGTTCTAAGTGATGTGTTATTTAGTACGTATGTTGTATAATAGGACTACATATTGTTGTATTTAACAGAACAGCACTCAAGCAGAATTCAGAAAGGGAAAAAACCCTAAGTACTTCCAATGCTTTTGTGTTAGTTGAAAATTGCCAATAATTTTTGTTGCAAAAACATTTTCCTTCCACTTTCAACGTTCCTCCGAGATAAGAGCAAAAATAGTTTAACTGTGAAAATGATCCATTTTACAGGCATCAATCTATATTTAAACCCTACTCTTCAGTCTGCTCCCCTATGCCTAGATCATCAGTAATTTATTTATGAAATTCCCTGAGGAAGGGAGTTTGGAAAAGAAAGGTAGGTGGGAAGCAAAAAAAGCTCTACACACGCGCGCGCACACGCACACACACACACACTATATATCTATATCTATATCTATATAGAGATAGATAGATAGATAGATAGATAGATAGATAGATAGATAGATAGATAGATAGATAGATAGATAGATAGATAGATAGATAGATAGATAGATAGATAGATAGATAGATAGATAGATAGATAGATAGACAGACACACATATATATTTGTTCCCTAGAGGGGAAGTTACGAGGTGCCAAATTCTGACCTCTGGCACAAAACAAGTATCACCTTACTCCTAGCATGGTTGTGTTGAAGTCAATGAGATGCCCAGTACCACCATGATAAGCAGAACCATACCTAATGCTGAACATGCAGAATATGGAAGAAGGAGCAGACCTAGCAAAGTGTCACATCCATCTATCCAATGACATCTGTCCAGTCACAGAGGAAAATCAGACAAGGTCCAAGTAGGAGGGCATGCTCACTGACTCCACCTGAGAGGAGAAGGAGTAACACCACAAAATTTGAAGGTGAGAGTACTTAAATTGAGAAGGAAGATGTGGGATGGCATGATAGATCACTTGAAGCACTCCCTGAAGCTCACAACCATAACCAATGTATGCTTAAGTCTCATTCTGGGAGCAAATCCAAGAGTGATATGCTTGAAGCACTGGACTGGGCTCCTCCCCTATCCAACAGAACAACAGCAGGTGATATTGTAAGCCTTCCTTTGCTGTCAGTGGAAGAATGACTGACATTTCAAAAGATACAAGACCACCAGGCTTCGCTCCTTCTGTGAATCTCTCCTTCTGGTGTACTTAGAAGATGGGCAACTGTACAGCTTTCCTCTTGCTCCTTTACAGGGACAGCGCTGCAGGCACTATCCTTTGTGAGATGGAATTACACATGTACTCCTTCAAAAGGCACAAAACTACTACAGGACCGACAGCTTAAAGACAGATAATAAATCTCCTTTAACTTCAGTGCTTTTCCTTAGTGGGAGACTTGTGTGGCTATGACCCTATATCCAGGTGCAAAAGAAACAAACTGCACTTCTGAGCACCTGAATGACTCTGGGAGCAGCTATTATATGCACACTTGCCAAATATGGGTATTGCAGGACTTGTTAAGAATTCCTGCCCACATAAGGTGTTTCCTGGAACCCAGAATGAAAATATTCTGCTGGTGCAGTATAAGTCCAAGCTCATGTTTAAAGCAGGAATTGTTGATCCCAATTCAATGAAGCAGCAGACTCTCATTACATGGAGCACAGAAGGAAATGCTTGTCCAATATGTTTCCAGAAAATTTCCTTACAGGAACATGTCTGTGTGCACATAGAGGAAGGGCCTATTTTTGGGAAAAGGCTGTGTCCTGAAGGTTTCATACATCTGTTTTGATGAATTGCCCTTGAGTTTTTCTGCATTGGTTTTCTAGAAGAGGAGGTTGTACCAAACATTATTGTGCAAAGGCTGCTACCTCTACTGGGAAAAGACAAGCAGTGAATGCACATTTTAGTGTCACACAGGACACAGTTTAGACTATGGCAGCAAGAAAGGCAAAGACAGGCATTTCAGGGCCTGTGCTCTCCTTTACAAAGGCAAAAAAATAAACAAAAAATTTGACTTGAAATTCCTGCAATGTAAATTGCATCTCTTCTATCAGTGACTAATACGAGGCATGAAGCACAAAATCTAAGCAAAGTTGGGAAAAGATGGGGAGAAGAAAAGTGCTCATGTGGTAACTTAGCCAGCTTTCCAAGTCCAAAGAGAGGCTTAAAACATATTCATTCCACCTGTGAAACTGTTAAAATCCCAGTCCAGTGTTTAAGGTCTGGCCTTCGGGGAATGCTAAGCCCAGCGTCCTGCACCCACACAATTTCTAGAGGACCCTGATCTCAAAATGTGAGAAAATGCAACTTCCAGTCATGCCCTCTCACATGAAATTCACTCAGGCAATAGTCACCCCAGCCCCCTCCACCACAGGCAGGTGGTTACAGTGCTGGCACTAAGTGCCCTTTCCCAGTTCTTCCTTCCCTCCTGTAATGAGCTCTCTAACAGACTGCTGACTACCCATACTCTTTTTTGTGGGAACTGTATCTTTTTCTTTTAGAAGACAACCAGGAGACTTTTCCACAGTTTGTTGTGGAGACAGAGGGGGATTGGACATTTAATATGGGAATATCACCTGCTGTTTGGATGGGCTTAGTGTGCATCAGAATAAAAGGTCTAGACACAAACCTGTGGAGGTTGCTCCCTGCACTTCAGTTCATATGCTTAAGCCCATAGATATAAGAACACATCTTACATGGATGTCCAACACTTGCAGGCTTTTCTCACTGCCTGCCATCTATCCCAAAGCTGTTTTATTGGCTCTAATGACATAACCTTCCTACTTAGCTATGCAAGGAAGCACACGAGCTACGAAATCGACGTTCACTGCTGATCTAGATTCTTTTGCTAATTCATATGGGTTTTAATTCCATGCCCTTTAGGCCTATAATAAATATCACCCTTGATAAGCTGGAGCAAAAATTAAGCTAATATTGAAAGAATCTGCCAGAGTACTTATTTATTGTCTTAATTTTATGACTATCTTGATGTAAATCCTATCAGACATTGGCTAGGTCTAAACAGAAATCACTAAATCACCCAATGTATTAATTCAATGGGAAAGCAGAAAAAGTAGTATATTAAGTATGTTACAAATGAAGGTGTTAAATGATTCATTACTCACTGGTTTTGAAATGTGTTTTGTTGAATAATGAATAAAACTAAAAACCTACCCAATAAAGCAATATATATATTTTTAGGACATTTGCTATGTCATATGTTGGACTTAACTTCTGCACAATGGAAGCATTTCTTTATTAGCATTTAAAGCTTATCTAATATATTCCATGCTGCAATGTCCTTGTTAAATATTTAGCTGAAGAAATATAATTGTATTCGTATTCAGGAAGAATTTACTTTGTGTGAGTGTGGAATTTACTTTCATTGTGGACATTCTGCATAAGAATCTGATCTGCAACTTGCAATCATCTTTATCTCCCTCTAGGTTCACTAAGAGTTGAATGCATGTATGTCATCACAGGATCAGAGTCAGAGCTGGGCTTGAAAAATTGTTAATTAATTGTTAATATTTTCATTTGTAAAATAAAAATACCACTCACCTAGGGAAAAATCTTCTTTGCAAAGATGCAGTAATGCCAATTCAAATGGATATATTGAATCCAATTATAAGTGATACTTCTGATTAGCTAGTTTGCTATACCATGAGCCAAACAAGGAGCAAAGGGTTAAGGAAGGAAAACAGATAGGTCTTCAGATTGCATTTCAAATGCTCAGCTGCTACAGCTATTGGTATTAAGAATGTCCCATTGATGAGGTCAGCACTTATGAAAACTCTGTAGTCACATTTATACACTAGTCAAAGATAAACTGCATTGGTAACATAGAATCTCAGATAAGAGTCTTTTCAACATGACGACACTGTAAAAAAACCCATGTTAATGCACATAGGAAAGAAAGAAAAATTAGAAAAAAAAAGAAAACTAACTAACTAAAGTAAAACAGGAAATTAAAGAAAGACCCGTCAAAATGCCAGAGGTATTTTCATAAATCTCTTTTTGCTACCTAACACAGAACCAAAAACTCATCCCTATCCCAGCTGGACCAAGGGAACTCCCCAACAAGAGACTCACTTTTCATCTTTAAAGAAGGAAAAAAAAAAAAAAAAAAGAGAAAAAAGTCACCTAGAAACTTTATCTTTGTAATCAAATGAGAAAAATTATTCTGTGATCTATTCATACCTCTGTCCTTCTAGAGAGAGGATAAAAAGTTATTGAAGATGTTTCAGAACTTCCCTTTCACTGTAGCACTGGGTATCATTGCTCCATGGCAGTCCATTCAGGGAAAAAAGGAAAGCTCATCCTATCATGTCCCTGATGGCATGCTGTTCTCTGAAGGAAGGGACAGCACAGGATTCCAGTCTAAAAATACAGATCCACATTTTCTCCTTTACAGATAATACTGGGACACATGCTTTCAAAAATGGATTTAATTGTAGGAGAATCCTTTCACTGGGAAGCACCCTGCAGTCAAGATACTTTTTAGGACTGCGGGACAGAACGTGCCAGGGGTTAAAAGGCACAGGCAATCTCTGCTTTATAATTTGCCTTCATGAGGCCTGTGATGGCAGAAGCAAACACCATTACTTGGTGCAGCTGTCTCTATTGGCCTCACTAACCCCACGGCAGCGTCAGAGGAGAAGAGGTAACATTGAAAACGAGACAGCTGCAGCAGTGATGCTAGGAACTTCCCCATTAAAACTCTCAAGGTTGCTCTAGTTCATGCTAGATGTCTTCTTCTGCCTGAACAACCCCAGCTGCTGATGTGTCATTTGCTCAAGACCCCTCACCATCTCAGTGGCCTTTTGTAGGATTTGCTTTGTCAATGTCTTCCTTGTACTGCCAAAAATCAAAGTATTTGATTGAGTCTACCTTCCTATGAAAAGGTATTTAGTCTGGGAAAAACCTCAAATTCTGTTAATTTCCATACAGCAGATACTTCTGTATTTGAAAACCCTCTTTGCCCTTTATGACATATTCCATTCTCTCCTGCTGCAGTGGGGTGCCTTTAGGCTCTGACTCTAAATTCAGAATAATGTGGAAGCTAGGCCTGTGTTTCCTTCAATTTGTATCCTTGCACTGTCCACTATTTTCACATCACATTAATCTTTGGTACACTATCACCTTAAATATGTAACAAAATGCTAGCACTTTAATCTGCTACTTCTGTAACTGCTATTCAACCAACAGCTTTTAATTTATTATAAAAATAGCTTCTTCCTGAACAACCTCAATCTACCTGGTGATTCTGGTAATGGTATTGACTACTCAAAGTTACCCAAAGAGAAATCTAACTCTCTGAGCTGAATTTCAATCAAGAATTGTATATTTCTTTGATATGGAGGCAGTCATCTGCAAGCAAGTTTAAAAATTAGTATTTTGCTAAGCTACAGAAAATAACTCTCAAATAGCAAGAGGTGAAATATGGAGATTGAGCCTTAAACAACTTAGAGTAACAGAGGGATTAGTGCTGTAAGACAGATCAAGAGCTCTCTGGTCCTTTCAAGCATCAAGTACTGGTTCATTGCTAAAGCCAAATAAAGAGCATTTCCCTGATAGCAAGCCAATGGAGGAAGATTTTTCTCATCCATTAATGACTGGGTTTTTGTACCGAAGCAGAAAGATTTCATTCATACATTAGTCTAATCTTCTTATAAACCCAATGGAGCTCTTATGCTCAAGAGATTCTTGTGTCAGTGATTATTTATGCATTTGTGTCATAAAAGATTTCCTTTTAACTATTTTGAATGTGGTGCTTTTTAATTGCACTCGATGTTCTTGTTATATCTGCAAATCAGTAAGTACAAGAATGCAGCCAGCCTTCTCTGCACTGTTCATTACTTCTACATTCTGCTATCATGTCACTTGTTATCTGTTTCCTCCCCAACCTGAGCAGTTCTAAAACATTTCATTCATACTCATGTCTTGTGCGTTTTCATGTCTCTGACAACTTCTGCTGCCTGAATATTTTTTCCTGATGTTTGTCAAGATGCAAGAAGCAGCTGTGAATACACCTTCTCATATGGGGGCCAGTACCACAATTTATTAAATATCATCATAATATTTACAGTCACATGCAGCCATGTTTCACTTCATTTCCTTTAATGGGAAGAAGGAACAATCAAACAGATAGGAAATTAAAAACAAGTGCAGCACATGTGACTTCAGCTGACAAACAGTTCTCCTTAAAGGACTGCCAGTGAGTTGAAAAGACTACTCCTACACCAGCAGAACTACCTACACATACAACCACTTGCAGTGTTATGTCGCATCCTTCTGCATGTCAAAGTCATAAATTACAGCAATCCTACCTCCTAGGCCCTCAACAACAATTTGTTCCTAAAGTATATTTAAAATTCATCAACATGTGCAAGAACTACAAAATATTCTGTTCTGATAGGCATTTATCCCTCTTAAGCCATGTTCCTCAATAGATTTTATTGCTGTCATTGCTCTTCTTCCCCGCAATGAGTTTAGCTCGTTCTAAAATAAGGCTTAAGGGCTTGTAGGTTGCACAGCAGCTGAATTTCACAGGGGATTATATATTTTTGTAATCAGCACAGTCACTTTATCCAGTCTGAGATTCCTTCAAAAATCCTGGCATCTTGCTGCAATTTACAGGTTCATCGCTCCAACCTCCTTCCTTCTCAAATACCTTTAAGCTTTATTACCCCTTCCAGAGCTACTGCTTGCAGGTATCTTTCTGATAGATGGCATAGCCACACTACAGAGAGCAGAGCAGTGTAGAGGTGTCTGAGCTGGCATTATTAGACCTAGGTTTGGAGCAAAAGCAATCCTGTTGCAACAGCACAGTGTCCAGTACAGGACAATTCACTACTTCTTCACAGGTAGATCAACCTACACATAGCACAGTCTTCAGTGGGTAGGCTATTTCCAAAACGAGGCGACTCATTTAAGCCTGGATGAGGCACCCGTGGGATTCAGAAGCTGACTGAAGCGGATCTCCCATGGGCAAATCAGTTAGGTATTCTGAAATATCCAAGGCATCCTTAATGTCTCCCTGCTTTGATGGCTTACAAAATTTCAGCAGCGTTTTGTATTTTCATCAGTCTAACACTGCATATACATATTCAGATGCTTCCTCTTCAAAGCCCCTGTCACACACTCTCTGCTGTCAGCAGACATTACAGGTGAAATGTCAATCTTGTTGAAGTCGATAGCAAACTGCTGCTGACTTCTCTGAGGCCCACATTTCATCCCATAAGGTCAGGAAACTGTTCAGACTCATGATTGTACCAGCTCTCACAGCTCTCTCCCCAGGGACTAATGGGGGAAATGAAGACACAAGTATGAAGCAGGCTTGAAAATTAAGGCATCCAAGAGACCTCCAAACCCTTGTGACAAGCTGATACCAGAGGTGAAATCAGAAACAAATGGTGAAGCTCCTGCAGCAGCAGCAGCATGGCTAGCTGCAGCTGGGTTGACACGGAGGAATGAATGAGCTCTGCAGGCTCTCACCCAATGTCCTTGGAGCCTGTAACAAGCAAGAGTCACGGAGAGGGCTGATGCTCATTAATGTAGAGGCTGTGGTTTCCACTGGCCCTGTAGAAGTTTTATCCAGGAAATGTTTATTGCTATTTGTAGTAGCCAGCATGGTTCAGCTTATTCTTTAAGAGCAAGACAGACGGTGCTTTTGAAGACAACACATGCTGCCTCTTCTTAAGTGTCATTTTCAGGTAAATTTTAAAAATAGACCAAGTTGGCACCCACAGGTCAAACTCTGCAGTTCCTTCAAAATCCAGAAAAACTAAAGCATACCACACACACAGCTACTGTAATTCCCCAGGCTGGCACTTAGTCATCAGTCAAAGCTACTCTCACTGCAGAGAAGTAGATTTCTTTCCCGTCCATTGTTCTCTAATGTTATTGAAATAAAAATAGGTGGAATTGTGATTTTTCATATCTGATGTAGAGTCCTGGTCTCAGCACCAAACATTGGTTTCTTTCAGAAGAGGTGTCTTCTATAAAAATACATTAGGTTTGTGCTGGAGCTTTCTTTGTAATTCAAGCAGAAGTTAGCAGCTGTTAAGAGCCTGCTGCACACACACTGACCTAATTCATGCTGCTCACCACAATGAAAGGTTCATTCACACCCTGTAGTTGCTTTATGAAATAGCCTCAAATTCTTTTGCCAGCAGCAACAATAGTTTTGAACAAGTCAGTCTTTCTTCCACAGTCACACATTTTAGCTTAAGAAAGTACCCACACTTCAAAACTTTTACAGCACAGGGGAGACACTAGGGGACACAAGCAGCTGCAACTTCTCTGATCCTTCTAGCATTACCTGTTCCGCAAGGCATCCAAGTTTCATTATAAACGACATGGAACATGACAGGTTTGTTGGGAAAAATATATATCATGGAGCATGATTCTGTACTTTGTGAAAATGTGTACATTTTCAGAAGGCCCTTTGAGAGCTTAGGAACATCAGGTCTGCTTTCAAGGAGCCTGAGGTCTAGATGCTAAAGAACATACAAGTGCCTACATCCAGCTGACATCAAGAATGCCATCACTGACCTAAACTGATGGTAAAGTCACTTTGGAAACTTTGGAAACATAATTATTCCTTCACAACCTCACATGCTTGCAAGCTAGCAAAATACACAGTTCAGCTCCTCACACTGAAGTTGTTCAAAACCAATACATCAAATAGAAAAATCTTTTTGCTTAGATGCTATGACTAATGCAACAGCTTGATGAACTCTGAAGTGAAAACAAAATAAAGTTTTTGCAACTTTTTCATAAATTGAAATAACATTATGAGAAAATGTGGTATGTATGATCATGGGAATCATTAAATCAAATGCATAAATAAAGCTTTGGCTTATAAATAAATTCCATTTAAATAAAAAAATAATATTTAGAGATCATAAACAAAGAGATAAATAAATAAAACTGTAATGCTTACGTTTCACTTGAAATTTGCTGCAAGCTTTTTTGGGTTGCCTTCATTTTGCCCAAGACTCAGGAGATGTGGACCCATGTGAATGGGAACACGCTTTACCTGACTCCTCATGGTCTGAACACACCATATTTTATTCAGTGTAATAAATGCTGGCAATATTAATGTTTTGCCTTGCAGACATATTTACAATACTACAAGGGTTTTATGAAATCATAGCACTTTTCCCTAACTGATGACACTTAACAGTCTGCCTCAAAAATGCATTACTTTATATTCCTTGATTTTCCCTCATAGCCAATGATTTTTCCTCTTCATTGTTGCCAGTTCAAACTGTGAATTAAATTTGCACTGGCTAGTATACTGACACGCTTCAGTTTACAGGTTTGTGTAGAGAGTTATTGGTTGGAGGTAGTTTGTCATACGAACACACGAAAGTATTCAGTGAAAAGCTATAGGCATTCATGAGAGAAACACCCACCTACAGTGGCTTTCCCTCTGTATGATCTGAGAGATCACAACTGAGCCAGCATCTGTGAGAAGGACATTTTGAACAACCTCTGTATGGTATAGAAAACCAAACCACTTTTGCCTTGTACGTGCTTAGTTTTGTTAATTCTGTTCTATTTCTCAGGTATGCAACAAGCTAGTCTGGGTTGGTCCTTGTGAGGCCCAAGCCATGACCTCCTTGTAATTAGGTTCCTGCTTCTCATACCATAGACTTCTTTACACCTCAGTATCTATCTGAACTGGCTGCTTACAGCTGCACAGCTGATTTCTGCATCAGGAGACTGCCATGGCAGACACTTGTACAGGTGGTAACACTCTGGCTTGTTAAATAAAATCTTACTCTAAGTTACTTCAAGTGCACCTCTTTGGTGCAACTTTGTGCTCATTTGCTCATTGACAGGAGCATTTTAATTAACATGTGAGAAAAAAAAAGAGCAAGGGCAAAGCTGTGTGCATCCAAAACACAAACTGCAGTTTCCAGGCTGGGAAATCTGGCACTTCCAATGCTTCTGATACCATATGTTGCAAATGCTAAAGAAACAAAGATCACTAATTATTTTGAGACCCTGGTAGCCAGGCCCTTAACACTCCACGGGTCTGCAATTATCCAGCCTCGTATTTTTCTATCACTGATAGGATTGCTGATTGAACAGCTCATTCTGGAGGCCATCTCTAAGTATGTGAAAAACAAGAAGGTGATCAGGAGTAGTCAGCATCGATTCATAAAAGGAAAATCATGCTTAACCACCTGATTGCCTTCTACAATGGGACAGTTGGCTGGACAGATGAGGGGAGCGCAGAGGATGTTGTTTTTCTGGACTTCAGCAAGGCATTTGACACTGTCTCCCATTGTATCCTCATAGGAAAATTCAGGGAGTGCAGGATGGACGAGTGGGTGGAGAGCTGGTTTGAGAACTGGCTGAATGACAGGCCGCAGAAGGTTGTGATCCGTGGTACAGACATAGTTGGAGGCCTGTAACTAGTGGTGTCCCCTCAAGGGTCGATACTGGGCCCAGTATTGTTTAACTGAATCATCAATGACTTGGATGAAGGAATGGAGTGCCTCCTCAGCAAGTTCGTTGCTGATACAAAACTGGGTCCCTTCCAACCCTAACTATTCTGTGATTTTGTGACTGCATAAATCCCAGTCTGTTTCCCTTGTCATTTTATCACTTAAAGATAGAATTTCCTCATGTTTCCTCCTCTCTACCTCTTTTGGTCCATGTGACCTCTGTTCATTTTGACACTGGTACAATTTACCTCCCAATGAATGCTCTTGAACACCATCTGTGGAAGTCATCATAAGCATTTTTATCTCCACAGCCTTGACAAGAGAACTAAAACCTTCCTCTGTGGAGTTCTTGATGGAGCAAGGGATCACCCTTCAACTGAGCTACCATCCTAAGCCTGATTTCCCCACATGCGAGCAAACACTCAGTGAAAGTTGTTCAGAATGAGTATGTGACAGCAGCTGGTGCTATATCAAGTCTTACTCCACGTGGGGTTGATACATAGAGTCTGAGCCCGGCGTGTTCCCACAGGAACACAGGGAGAACATTCAACTCCCTGAGAATGAATAGCTCAACAAATGAGTTATTAAGAATTTAACTGCACAAGTCCCAAGAGAAAACCATTGAAGCCTATTAAAATGAATTTGAAATTGCTTCTTTATATGGAAAACACACTAAGTGCCAATGTTGCAGGACTTCTCTGGATTAGGAGAACATGTTTACAGGCCACTGGGAAGTTTCTATTCCAGGAAGCCTGAGACAGTACTACTGAAAGAATCCACTGTGCCTCCAGGGGAAAATGACAGACTTAGAGCAATGCCCCCTGAAGTAATTCACCAATTACTTAAATCCAAGTTCTTCTAGGCTTAAACTGAGCTTCTTAACTTCAAAATCTAGCCACAATAAGCCATAGCTAAGCAATTCAGGAGCCAGATCAACTTCTCTGATTCTGGAATCAGTGCCTGCTTGGCCAGGCCAATCCACTTGGGGGTTACTGCTGCATGTCAGCCCTGGACATACCAGACATTTTGGGGCTGAAAAAGTGATGATGCTAACTGTATAGTGTACTGTCTGGTCCCTGGCATGTTGCTTGGTATGTAGGCAACTGCAGATGTACACAAAAGTCTAGCCCACGCCTTCAAAGACAGCTTTTCTGTAGAAATATAATGAAAACACCTACACTATACATGCTGCTCCTCTTCAGCTAGTGTTTTCTGGGAGAATGTATCATTTACGTACAGACACTGTACTTACTTTTCCAACCTCAACTTTTTCGTTCACATCAAAATAGTTCTGCTTGAAAACAGTTTGATTACAGGAACACCTAATTACATTCTGCCACTACACTGAATTATAAGACAAGAGCTCTCTGTGTAGTGGACTTCATGCCCTTTGTGTCACTGTTAATGCCTTTCTCTCTTGAACCATCCACCTCTGGGACTCAAGGATCCTCTGGGGGTTTGCTTTGCCTTTGGAGTGGTTCAGGCTATGATGGACCTCCGTATCTTGTAACAGCTTCCAGAACAAGGCACATAGGTCCCCTGACAAAGTCCTTTCTCTGTCCATTTGAAAGAATGTAAATTGAAAAGAGCAGTGTCCTGTAGCGTATTTTTCAGGAACAATGTGCAGACATTTCCAGCAAGTGCTCTTAATGGAAGCCTCTTTGCCAAGTATTGCCTCCTTCCCTAGCTGTGGTTTTGAGAGAGCACATTTGTTCACAACAGGAAAAGCCAGAGCAGAACTTTCAGTCCTGTACACTTAATCACAGTGTCCCCTCCTAGATGAACTAGAAAGGCTTCTTTTTCTCCCCATAGGGACTACACATATAAACACTGAACTTACACCTACCAGTCAGGATGGTAAGATGCAGTGAAATTCAAATGAAAATCAATGAAAGTGATATCATTAGACCCAGCAAGTCAAAATCAAGAGTCTAAGAGATGCAAGTGCAGCAGAATCACTTTAATAAAGCACAAGAAGAACAAGACAGGGTAAGGGACAGAGAGGTTAAAATTGTGAGATAATCAGAATACAGGAAGCAGAAAAAAGAGAAGTTCCCAGCCAGATTCCAGAGCAGACTTTAAAATGGCCTGCGCTGCTAAACAAAAGATAGGCCATTCATTTATTTACCCAACTCATATTGATTTGGAAAACTAGCAAGAGTATTGCAAAGTAAAAACAGCATTAGAGAAGCCTACATTTTGATTAGTTTGTGCTGCCATAATTTGCTGAAGCGCATTGACATTATGTGTGATGGGACTCAATAAACAAAATTAATATAACATGGCTACCACTCAACATTTCCATAACATTTTATGCCTTCGCACCACTTTGCAATATAAACTTAATAAATTAATCTCCATAAGGTAGGCAAATCTGATTAGCCTTATTTTACAGATGAGTTAACTGAAGCTTGGCAGAAGTGATGTCACCTTTTTTTTTAAAGAGTAGCAAACAGCATACCAGTTTGGGGCCTCAGAGACCCTGCCAAGCCTTCTGGCCAATTGTTATGCACGACTCCCTCATAGCTACCACAGTGTAAAATTTAGAGATCTGCCCATCTGTCCATTAGCACTTCCATGTTCCCTCAAAGCATTATTAATAAACACACACATACAGAGAGTCTGACTGAGGGATCTGGTTTCTGCTGCACAAACCCACACCAGACCCTGCAACCCTCATTCTTAGTCTGCCAAATTAACCTGGACAGAGGAAGAGTTTCCTGACCTCCTCCTGCCAGGAGAAATCTAGGCAGACCCAAAGGCACATAAAAAGGAGCAATTCCCAGAGAAGGACCAATCCATTTCCTGCAGACATTCCCCCCATCAGACATCACTGTGGGCCATGCACTGCTTCAATGGGGGCACTTAGACGTGTACCCCTTTCACTGCTTGACTTTTCCACTGAAAAGCCTGTTTGAAACAATGACAAATGCTTTGCCAGTCTTCCATCCAACTGCTGCAGAGCCGCTTCTTTCTGGATTCATGAAGGTGTTCCAGTTTTTCCTGAAAGATTTATTTTGCCATTGGCATTTAGTTTGACTGAATATCATGTCACATCAGCTCAGTGGAAAGGAGAAGAGAGGATTCCTCTTAGCAATGGCATTTTCTATTATGCTAGCACAGTTGTCGAGGGGAAGCTACATCCAAAGGGAAAAAGGGGGTCTTTCTAACAGGCATTCAAAACACCTAAATCAGTAGTGACGTAGAATTACTTACTCCCACCTAAATATACATTTCCAGATTTGCACCTTTTCCTACAGGTACTAAAATTCTCTACAAGCCTTCAGGATATAAAAATGTCAACCACTATTATACCAGTCCAAAACTGTGACAGAAGTGTCACTCAGAAAGTAGAAGTAAAAAACCTGCAAAGAATAGGGTTTGTGAACAATCACAACACAGACAAATACAACCCGAGAGCCCGTTGCAAAACTGGTTTGCCTGCTGGCTGTATGACAGGTGGGTAGGCACATAGCTATCTACAGTATCATCATTCAGAAGAGCAAACAAGAAATAACAATATAGTCATTAACTTTGTTTTTCTGCCCTTTTCTCTCCTCCTTAATTTATTACTATTCTGTTATAGCAACACTTCTCGCAGCTCTTCTGTTGGAGAATGGAAAAATGTATGTTGCACCACTACTGCATCAAAGGTGGCTTCCAAGAGCACAAGTACACTAAAACACTTGTTTTGCCTAGATTTTCCTCTACTCATGTCCCCGGTCAACTGCTTTTGTGACATTTGAATGGTAGTCACCTAAGATTAAGGTTTTACCTATGCCCCAAGGAACAGATGGAAAGAAGCAGATCCAAAATCTTACTCCATTTGAAAGTCCCCTGCTTTAGGTAAAGCAGGTGATTTTGCTGGAGAGCTGAAAGAACTTGTGGACAGAGGAACAGAGCTTCTGCACAAACAACAGGGATGAAATACCACTGTAAAACCTAAACTTACTTCCACCTGATCTCCTCTCTCTAGATTTGGCTACTGACACTGGTACAAAACAGTATCTATTTGACAAGAATCATGTATTTGGTCATGAATTCTCACTCGAATGATCCTAAATGGAGAAAGATGTTACTGGAGAAATGTTGCAATTGCTGACACACTTCATACATATACCTTAGAGCAGATCACCACCACTGTCACTTTTGGAACATGTTAAAATCTAAAGCAGGAGCTTAGGGGTAGTCTGAAATCACTGTATACAATATGTATTGTGAAATTCCATTCTAATTCTTCCATATAAAAAAGTCAGAACTGAAAAGTTTTATCATGGATAGAGTGGAACATGGACAGACCAAGCCATTTACTGCATGCTTGAAGAAAAGGTCACAGTAATAGAGAATTTACTTCACCAGAGACCAAAGTGAACAAGTATAAATGGCTGGGACTAGCCAAGTAATGGGAAAAAAGAACAGATAGGATCAACTACCCTAATGGGAAAAAGTTTACCTCAAAATATCTCATTTGCTGGAATTGCTCTGATTTGGAAAAAACCTGTTATACTCAGACCTAGGAGACCAGACCACCACTCCCATGACAGACTGCTGGAAAGGACTTATCCATTGACCGTAGGTAGATCATCTCAATAAAGAAGCAAAGGCAGACTCTCAGTGTAGAGCTGGTATTCAGCTACATGAGTTACTGCCAACAAGGTTTAGGGAGACACTTGGCTTATCTGCTATGGTTTTTCACAGATATTGGTTCATGTTAATCTCTAGGACAGACCTTTTGCTCTCCTATAGCCCCCCATAACATTCAGGGGTCTTATGGCTTTATCTATTTGCTTTGATTCTTCTCTGGAAGAAGAAGCAAACAGCAGTTCTCAGACAGTCAGCTGAGAGGCATGACTGCTTGTCAAAATGCTGGGAAGAATAGTTCGGGTTTTCTACATGATGAAACACAAAAAAGAATAAAGGTTTGAAGTTTGCCTGTTAGAGGTAATCTTTTCTTGAGGAGCTTATGGCATTAAGGACAGGCTTATTCAAAGATCATTTCAAATGTCTATTCACAACCTTAACCCATTGTTAGCATATTCTAAATCAAAGCTATAGCATGCAAAAATGGCATGAATGAACCAAAACCACCTTAAAACAGGCCGCTCTTTCTTTCAGCCTGAAATAAACTTATCCTGTGCAAACTGGTAGATTGGAAAGGTGCTGTCAGACGACTTAAAAACTCAAGCCAGTGCATAGTGCTTTCTTAAATGACTTAATGCAGACCTTACCTGACATGAGATGTGGTTTATGTCTTCAATGTGGCAGTGCAAACTAAGTAATTAATCCTCACAAAATGGGACAGGTCAGTAATATCATACTGAGATAGACAGGTTACCATTAAAACTCAGAACTACCTCAGTGCCTCAAATGGCATCCTGGGCCCTACTGACCATGTCTTAAAGGCCTCAAAATCACATGTTGACATTTTGCATTTAATAAAATTATTTGATTTTGTTCTTTAAAAGCAGCTCTGAAAATTTCTGAGTGGGATTTGAAAAAGAGCAGATGCTTTCTTCATTTTGTACATTCATTCTGCTAGTGAAGAGTATGGAACTTATGATATTTGCCTTGCTACTTTGTTTTCAGATTGTGTTCTCAACACAACTTTTGACCCACACAACTTTTGGTACTTAGCAGTCTTGAACACTGGGCCACTTATTTCTGAAGGCTGTTTACAGTTTACCAGAAGTAAGAAAATTGTGCCAGGTAATTATGGCCTGAATATTTCTCCTTTTAACTCACGGCGGGGTTTTTTTCACTCCCTTTAGGCAAAGTGTTAAAGTGCTGCTCTGCTCCCACCATCAACTCAAAAGTTACACTGCAGGATTCCAGTTTTGATTCTATCATTTATTAATTTGTCAGTCTGCAAAGAAAGACATTTTGCTAAATGCCAGGCTCCTCCTGGAGCCTCTTCGACATTTGTGTTATCTTTTCATGTATCTTTCCCAACAATTTGGCAACTAGAGGATGGTACTGCTGACAGTGCACAACAAACAGACTCCAGCTCCTATAGCTGTGACACCTCTGCAGCACTCACCATATTCAAACTAAATCCACTGCAACACGAAGTCTGGGCCAATCCACTGGTGAGGAATGTGCTGTTTTCAGACAGCTCAGTACCAAGCCAGGCCAAGGAAAAGAGCTGCAGAAGTGGCTGAGTGAGTGCATACTGCACTGTAAGAGAAAGTATAAAATTATAAAGCAGTAAATTCTGCAGAAAACTAAGACTGATATGATATACCCAGATTCTCTGCAGGGAAGGGACAATGGAGCCAAGGACTTGATCCAAGAGAAACTGCTGTAGAAGATGCTAAAGCAGGGCCCTTGGGGAATTCAGAAAATTTCCTACACTTCTGGCTGGACCATCTTTCCCTGAACTTGCTGGTTCCTGGCTCTTCCCTCTGCTCTCTTCACCACAGCTTCACTCTGCCTCTGAGTGCTTTAGTGTAATTTTAGTATTTGTCTTCTTCTCACATGCCTGGTCTTCAGAAAACTTTTTAAAGCACACTTTCTTTTTGCAGCAACTACTATAATAAATGGGGATTTGCTCTCAGTTGCTTTCAGGCACTATTGTGTTATGTGTAGTCAGTCACTCCTCAACATGGGTACTGGTAACATAATTCTTACAAATGGAATTGTAAGTGGTAAGAACACATAGAAAGACATAAACTGCAAGACAGTGCTAAATGCTAAAGATGGTCTTATGTCAGATAGGGCATTGGCCAAGATGTTCCTGCACTGCATCTTCCCTGAGTATTGCTTGTGTAGCCACATACATGCTGAAACAAAAGGGAGTATCCTGGGATGAGCCTCCTTGGTAGCTCCAACAGCAGTGTTGGAGCTACCATCTGCCTGTCTGCTGGGGAGAACTGCACAACCATTTGGTAGTCCTGTTCATCATGGGGGTCAGCATTGTATTTATTGCTTTAGGTTAAGGACTGTTAGCTGGTATTCCAGGAACCTGCTCAGATTCCCCCACCCTACTGCAGAGTGAGGGAGAGGGTCATGCCAAATACCCCAAATTCACTTTTTAAAAGCATTGATCATACTACAGAAATAGGAAAAAATGTTGATCGACTGTGGGACTATGACTTTTTTTGGCTCATCCCATGTACTGATACAGTATGTCTTCAGCAGGTTTGCTGAACCAGCTTGGCTACTCATGGTCCTTCAGGTCAGAAGATTTGCTTCAAAACTGAGTTCTGGAGGTAGCTTCTGAGGAAGAGGGAAATTGGCACTGGCTGTGTTTAGTATGGCATTGTCCTCCTAAATTGTCTTACTTGACAGAGGCTGAAAGTCCTTCACATTCCCACTATACCGGTCTCCTACTGATCTTTAGCATGTCATGCAACCTCCTTCATAGCTACTGCTACCTGTCTGTTTTGATGTGGTCCATCAAATCTTCGAGGCTATTGATTCAGACCTACTGGTGTGCACAGTTTACTTATTCTTCATTCAGCCCATCTGTTGGCCTAAAAAGAGAGTCTTTCAAAAAGTAATACAAATTGAAAGATTATTATTGATCTTTTGCATTACAAAGCCTAAATTTCCAGCTAAATTGCAGGTCATTATTTAATTTCAGGAGGAATTTTTCACATGATATAAAACTGAGCTGAATGGTTCAACATGGACAGTGATTATTAAAAAAAAAAGGCAAACACATTAATTCCAATACAGAATCATAGAAGAAAATAGAATTCTTTAGGTTAGAAAATATCTCTAGGATCATCAAGTCCAACCATTAGCCTAATGCAGCCAAGTCCACAACTAAACCATGTCCCTAAGTGCCACATCTACATATCTTTTGAACACTACCAGGGACTGTGACCCTATCTCTACCCTGGGCAGTCTGTTCCAATACTTTACAAACCTTCCTGTGAAGAAATTTTCCCCAATATCCAATCTAAACCTCCTCTGGCACAACTTGAGGTCATTTTCTCTCACCCTGTCACTTACTAGTGGGAGAAAGGTCTGACACCCACCTCACTAAAATTTCCTTCCAGGCAAAGAGCTATAAGGTCTTCTCTGAGCCTCTTTTTCTCCAGGCTAAACACCCCTAGATCCCTCTGCTGCTCCTTATAAGACTTATGCTCCAGACCCTTCACCATCTCCATTGCCCTTCTCTGGATACTTCAACACCTCAATCAATGTCTTTCTTTTAGTGAGGGGTCCAAAACAACACAGGACTCAAGGAGTGCCCTCCCCAGTGCTGAGTACATGGGTATAATCACTGCCCTGGTCCTGCTGGCCATCCTACTGCTGATACAAGCCCGGACGCCCTTGTCCTTCCTGGCCACCTGAGCACACTGCTGGCTCATGTTCAGCTGCTGTTGACCAGCACCCCCAGGTCCTTTTCCGATGGGGCTGTTGACCAGCACCCTCAGGTCCTTTGCCGATGGACAACTTTTCCAGCCTCTCTTACCCATGCCTGTAGTGCTGCATGGGGTTGTTGGGACTGAAGTGCAGGACCCATCACTTGGCATTGTTGAATATCACACCATTGGCCTTGGTCCATCACCCCAACCTGTCCAGATCCCTCTGTAGAGCTTTCTCACACTCCAGCAGATCAACACTCCTGCTCAACTTTGTGTCATTAAAGCAACCAGAAAGACATATGTGGATCCAAGTATGTAGACTAATGTGCAGTATTCTCTTTGGCCTCCATTGTCTCATACACACTCTTTGCTCTGGGATTTACTAAATCTCTGCTTTCCATGTCTTGGTGAAAACAGAGCTAATGTTTTTAACCCCTGACAACCCTTCGTGAAGCTATTCCCAAGGTACTATTCACTGTTTTCACTTCCATGTCTTGGTGAAAACAGAGCTAATATTTTTAACCCCTGATACAACTCTTAGTGAAGCTATTCCCAAGGTACCATTCACTGTTTTCACAGTTTCACATTATAGCCATGCAGTGATTTTCATTAACTGATGAGACAAACATGTTCATGTACTTAGTGTTTGTAATTTCCATTCATTTAAGTATCTGTTCTTACGTTACCTTACAAACATTCCACCTCACCTAGTAGATTGACTCCATTCTACTTTAAATTCCTATCACAGGAATACATTTTTGCAAATTGGTACCGGTAACCACTAAACAGTTTTGTTACAACCAGTCTGCTCAAACCACTGCTCTCTCTGGCATCATCAGTACACCAAGCAATGCAAAATCCTAATGAAAATGAAGAAACAGGTGAAACTAAAGTAAGATACTGACCGCTGTGGGGACCCTCCTCCATATAGGTACAGCATTACACTGGGAATATGGATGCCATATATGTGTTTCTATACATAAATGCTAAAAAAATAAATTAAAATGGGGTTGAAAACCCACAGAACATCAGAGAATTAATCCTGAATGTGAATAATTTTATAATCCATAGAAATCTGAAATTATAAACTCTATACATAGACTGAAACTGTGACTTCAAAGAATTGCTACAAATTCTGTCTCTGACAGCACACTTGGTTTCCAAATCTGGGTAACGTCAGCGTGTGGTTCATTCTTCAATAGATAATGAAAAGAGTGGGTTTTTATCAGAAAAGCTACACCATCCTACAGCGCTGGAGCTAGACACATGCTGCTAACTCAAGACAGGGTATTGACAGGAAACTGCTGTGACAGATTTGTTTCCCCAAGCAAATATGACAACAAGGTGATGATCTCAAGCATCGCCTGATGCAGGGGAGTAAGGAAAACAAGAGAAGGAAAAAAACCCCCACCAGCTCAAGAACAAGTCCAAAGAATTTGGAAGTGTTCTCAGGCTTCACTCGCTTTTCTATTTTAGGCATGTTTGTATTTGGCTTGTATTTTTTTAATTTGCTTTCATTCCTCAAAAGGCTTCAGTTACAGCTAAGATTGCTTTACTCAGCACTCATTATATTTCATCTTCTTTCATCTGAGGATGAAAAATTCTGCAGCAAATGCATTGAAGGATTTAACTCTAATGCAGCTTCTCCCATTGCTGTTTCAAACTGTTCTGAAATCCTGGCCTGTAGTTTTTCCTGATAATCCTCTCAACTGTAGATCAGGGGAATTGTACCTACCACTTTCCAGATGCTAGGTTTCCTCCTTCCACTCAGTCAGGATCTTCCTCCTTATGCTTAGCCTACTTAACAAGTCTCAGCCTGAGGGCCCAGAGCTAGAGGGATGCCCACGAAGAATAAAACCAGCTCCACTAAATATGCCAAATAAGTCAGAACCAAAAGGCACAGATAAGTACAGGACTTTTGTGCACTAAACAAGATCACGACCCATGAGATCAACTAATCTGGGCTGTAGAAATGCCCAAACTAGCCCATAGAAGCAAACACGGTCATTAGCAATTTGTTCAGTCCAAGAGCTGAGGAGGCAGATGGTACAGTTGAAGTCGAGGGATCCCAAGAAGAAATGGGGCCACAAGTAACTGTGCCACAGATGGAGAGACATCAGAGCTAGCCCCGTGTCAGCAGTTCAGGCCCAGATGGATTCACTCAGGAACAAGCTAGCCCCGTGTCAGCAGTTCAGGCCGGGATGGATTCACTCAGGAACGACAATGCTGAATGCAACTTCCCTGCTTCCAGGGCCAGCTTGTCCGTTCCAGGCGGTGCTGGGTGTTAACAAGTCTTTGCAGACCTGAGCTGTCTCTGCTCTGCACAGCAGTCCCTGGCAAGTCTGAGCATCTGCCCCTGCAACCCACAGAGTGATCAGATATTGTCTGCTGTTTGAGGTGCTTCTGCCTTCAGAGCCACAAGTCACAGAGAGCTGGTTATATACTCAGTTCACTGCATTGCTCCCAACCCTAAACAGCTTGACTGGGGGACAGAAATGCTGCTGAGCACAGTGAAAGTTACCATCCCTCTTATAACCCTTTCTTCAAGGTTCTCTCAGTATTTGTAAAGCATGAGTTAAATATAAAAAGTATACACAGCAATAAAGCTTTGAAAAATGGTCAAAACATGATGACAGGCACACCTAGACTGCTCTATGCTTTGAAAGCACCAGGGTGATAAACATGTTTATATCATGTCTTTAGCAAACCAGCAACTGGGAGGAGCACATCTATTAAGCAGCAGAGCTCAAACCCTACTGCTCTTAACCCTTTTTTAAGGCCTCCTGTAGAACAGGTCCAAGGGTGAAATCAGCCCAGCTGTCTGGGCAGATGAAATGCTATCTGTGCCATGAAACTAAGCCTTTTGTGCCTGGGGCAAACAGTTCGAGTAGTAAGTAATGGTTGTGCAGAGCAGGAGAGTTTCCTGCCTAGAAATTTTGGGCCTATCATAACGTGGAGCCTGTAGACCAGTTGAAAATAAAACGAATTAATGGGCATTATCTGTCCCATAATCTGTGTATTTACTTTCCGAGCTCAGCCCAAACAAAGCACTGAATCGTTCAGATTCATGCACATGAAAGCTAAGTAACTTCATTTTTCATAAACACAAAAAGGTGTCTATAAAAATGGATAAACACACAAAACATTAAAGATAAACACATCATACACCAAATATTTATTTGTTGCAATTTGACCATTCTGGGTTTCTTACTGGTGACTTCCAAGTTCAACTTCTCTACGGTTTAGCCGCAATGATTTCAAGCGCAGAAGAATCAACTGGCCTCATACTGGAAATGCTTGGGTTAACTCAGAACAAAGCTTGCTATTTTCTAGAGAAAATACATCTCTCCTTTCTGTGTCTTCAGACTTAGAGGCTCAGACTAAAGCCTGTCTTCCCTAGCTCAAAATACTAGAACACATGTTACTAAACTGAAAGAAAAACATTTTGAAAATGAAAGTAAATTAAAACTACCAAGGGACAGATCTATTTTACACTCTGGCAATTTTCCTGAGGTTTTACTTTTAATGTTTATTGTTTAACTTCATAAAATTGAGTAACTAGCGTAACAACACCTCAAATGCCTGAGAGAAACAGCCCATTAAAATATGAAGCATCTTGTTAATAAAATACACTCATCAGAATGCACCACAATTCCCTATAAGCTTGTGTAGTTTTAAGGTTAGTAAACATTTATAATGATCATCAGCAAACCTGAGCTTTCTTCAATGGTTTGTAACATCACTTCTTTCAAAAAAAAGTCTTAATATCACAGTTAAGCAAAATAAAGGCAAAAGGAAAAAAACCAACAAGCGTTAAGCAAAATAAAGGCAAAAGGAAAACCAACAAGTTTCCAGGGGTTTGTAAAGTGAAGAGGCAAGAAAATCCTGGCTGTAGCACCAGAGTTTTCCTCCTATCATTGATACTAGCTTCTGCTGTGCCAGCCTGAGAGGCACAGACAGAAGAGTTTCACCAAGCACAAGGCAGAACGGGAGAAATGCACAGTTTAAAAGAGCAAACTAGCATCTCAGCTTTAGGTAATGTTGTGCTTGAGCTCCTGGTCAACCTTTTCAGGGGAAAAAGGGATCAAATGCACTAAAAAGCAATTTTTTTCTCCTCCACATCTCATGTGCAGCATCAATAAGATGAGAAAAATTCTTAACTGTACCACATCTATGAAAGACCAAAAAGACCTGGATAGATGCTGTTAGGTTAGCAGCCTTATCAGTTTGCCATCATGGATTAATCCAGCAAACTGAATGTTTTGTCTTCAATGAAAACACACTGCCAAACATTTTATTTGTTGTTATACAGCAAATGTCTGCTAAAGACGAGGAATTGACCACAGTTCTCATTTTCAGGACACCACATCTTCACAGTCATAGACACATTTTCTTTCTCACACGTTTCCAAGGAACTGTATCACACAAGGCACCAGCAGAGCACAGAAAAAAAATAATCACATGTACTCTATACAAGCTTAAGATACCAGGCCCAGAGAAATCTATCCTCTTCAGTTGACCAAAGACATAGGCTGAAATGTCTCTAACATCAAGGCCCAGAAGTGAAGCATTTCATCACAGGATTGTCAAGACTAATTAACAGTTTCCCTGCATGTCTTTGGTTTGGATGTCAAAACTGACATTTTTTTTAAAGGTCTTAATTGTCAGAGATCTGCTGCTCTTCAGCCTTCTCGGGAAAAAAGAAATCAGTCTTTTTAGTGTCAGCAGTATTTAACAAGTTAAGTTACGAGCCGGTTTCTGAGGTCTTTAGAAAACATGAGTCCTACTTGTTATTGATCTCCCTGTAGAAAGTTATTTATTTTTCTTCTTTCTGGTTTATTTTATATACAGTCTGCTACAATTGCTTTTATCATTCCCCCTGGAGTCATTTCAGGTTAACTCACTTTACTGGATACACTTGCTTAAATACAGCTTGCATTTGAAGGTCTTCTTTGAACATGGGCTGGACAGAGAAATTCAGGATGAAAAGAGCAAAACTTCAGAAAGTTTTAGATTCAGAATAAGTCATCTTAGTAACAGGGTATTTGTTTTTCTGAAAAATGACAGTCTTGTACTGTGGAATCTATAGTTTATTGCAAGAGCAACCTTAGCTAAGCCTCATTCACTTCATGCATCACGATTTAATTTTTTCTAAAATATGCTATTTCTCCATCTAGAAGTCACTTCTCAGCAAAATGACCTTGACTTGAAATCCGATCTTCAAATTAAGAAAACTTTTCTTTAAAAAACTCACACATAAAACTGTAAATAGCCAGGAAGTTTCCCCACAGAAAACTAGGTAACTTCTGAAGATTAATCTGTAACTCAGTGTAGTTTTTCTGCAATCCATTTGGCTAGTAATCTTTTTTGCAATCCATAAAAGTTGTCTAAGCATTTGGGATAATGTTTTAGCTCCATTTCTGAAGAAGTATGAAACATGAAAACGAATTATATGTTTCAGGGATGTAGCATCTCCTGTCTAGAATTCACCTTGAAATTAGCCAGGCACTTTGTATTTGAAGTCCAAAAGCTGTGGTGGTTTAACTCCAGCTGGCAACTAAGCCCCCCACAGTCACTCCCTCACTCCCCCAAGATGGGATGGGGGAAAGAATTGGAAGGGTGAAAGTGAGAAAACTCATGGGTTGAAGTAAAGACACTTTAATAGGTAAAATAAACTCACATGCACAAGCAAAGTAAACAAAGAATTCATTCACCACTGTCCAGCAGCAGACATCTCTATATCATCAACATCATTTTCAGCACAGATCCAAAATACAGCCCCATACCAGCTATTGTGAAGAAAATTAACTCTATCCCAGCCAAAACCATCACACAAGTTAATGGAAATCTGGTTCAGAGTATGATATTAAAATGATGATTTAAAGACACTTCAAAGGATAACTGAAAGCTGATTAACCTAAATTTTGTTTCATGTCTTTTTCCTTTGTGCACTGAAAGCCATCACAGCCTCTTGTAGTTGCTGCTACATGAGTGTTTTTCCAAGAACATATTTCTTTTAGTTAAATTTTGCAGTTAAAAAACCAGAATTACACAGGTATAGGCTGCTGCAAGTTTTCTCTTCTAGACATACTTGCAGTTTGCAACCAGCACATTTTAAGATGGATTTACCAGTTATGTCCTATTCTTTATCCACCTCTGCAACCCTCTTACCAACTAGCACCTGCTGGAGTCATATGCATTCTCCAGCCACTTGAGAGAGAAGTTCAATACAGCACAGCCCCATCCTGCACATTGCCTACATTGCCAGCTATGCTTCCTAAATAGAAAAGCTTTTATGATTAGGTCAGGAGGCTTTAGAGCACTATCCATCTTACAGTTGCTCAGAAGGGTGTATTTCATAAGCTGTAAGTCCAAAACCATTCTGAGGTTGTTGTCTGATCTCCATATACAGCTCAATGGAATTTCACCCAGTGGGAAATTGCTTTGAAACCACTGACTTAATGGGTTGTACCAAAACATTATCTTTCAGATAATATTCTAATTTGGGTAACAGGTATTTCCACTCTGCTAAGCTTATTTTTAAATAAATAGTTGCCCTTTATCTTTTTCCTTGTCCAGTTGCTTTTATTGGATGCAGGAACATCACTAAATTTGCCACTGCCTATAACAGCTTTTAAGAAAACTGGGCCATACAGGATCTGTTTTTCTGATCTATCACTTCTCTTATAGGGAGGTGTGCTATGCCAGTACTTCATGGATCCTGCACAACAAAAAAGCAAACTCAAGTACTGTTTTTTCTGCCTCAGCCACATTTTCAGAAGCCTGTGCTGTTCCAGGTGCCATCCAGAATCCCGAGTTGTACAGCAAAGTGTGCAAAGGGTAATTTTAGCATGTGTCTTCTATTCACTAACTGATCACATAACAAGTGGTGTATTTCAGAGAGGCCATGAGAGCTCCCTGAGCTGCAGGGCTGAGTGTTCACACACAGCTACACCGTGCATAAAGCCAGTGAACATCATGTCATTTGTCCAATTGTTACAGGTACTGGACCGGAATACTAACAAGGAAGTCAAGGAGTCACCTGCTTTTGTTTGCAATTTACACAGACATAATATGTACACACAAATAGAGTATACAAACCAACAGTCAATAAAGTAAATACAACATATAGCAATGCTAAGTGCAGAGCAGGCCATGTGAGTCAAGTTATTATAATTTAAAATATTTCCATCCTCAAAAGGATCTGAAAGAAACAGAATGTAGTAAGACTTTACTAATGGGATACATTCCCTCGATACAGAAGCCTTTTTTTCTGCTCCAGCTTCTGTCTTTATTAGTGCTGAAGCATCCAAGCACTTGGTCAGCTGTATCATATTTTTGTATGCATGTGCTTTTTTCCCAAAGTACATCACCTCCAACTACCAATAAGCTGCCTGACCTGATGTGCATTGTCAGTCCATCTTTATTCCCTCGATCCCTGTTCCAATTCTTCTGCAAAGGTTACCTAAGCAGCACAAAACATATAAGCAGGACACTGTCTGCAGTTCAAAATAATCACTGTCTAGTTCCTGCAATGCCAAGACAGTAGAGTAACATAATACTCATTAGTAAATGAAAATTGCATTCTATACTGCCCTCTTAGCACAGAATAATGGCAATCCTGGTGCTTTTTCCTGACAGGACTGCATGACAGAAACAGAGGCAGGAGAAGATCAAAGCACTGATCACCCAGAAGAGAATTTAGATGGGATAGGGCAGAACAAGCAAGCAATTGCTATTGAGAAGATTCATACAAATTGACATGTCACCCATATTGATTCATCTCACTATCTGCTGCAGATCAACAAAATCCACACAGTTAAAATGCATACACAGCCATTATTGAATATACAGCATAGGGAATTTACAACTCTGGTCTACTTTACAAGATGTCTGTGAGAAAAATATTTAAAGTGTATTTAATAAACAAATGATCATTTAAATAGTAGGATTTTGTATGGAGACTCAAAAAGAATGTCTTGACAAACTGCTTTATTCCTCCACAGCAAATTACTTCAGGTTTATTTTAGTAGAGGCTATTTCACAAATGCAAAGAATAAATGAATCCCCAAAGCATTACAAAACTTCCGCTGTAAAAATGTAAATGGATTATCCCTCCATTAATATCTCACTGAACAGCAACACTTTAGAAGCAATCATTCTTCTGTTGCTCCCAACATAAAAGCCAAATGATATTTTCTCCATAAATCATCTGGCTATTACAACATTAGTGTAAAAAGGGGTTTGGTCTAAGATAATAAAGTCTTTAGATAATCTTGAAAGCAGGTTTACAAATGCCACACTAATATTTTCACCTCTTCTGTGCTGGAAGCAATGTCCAACATTTGTTCACATGACTGTTTTAGAGAACATATTTTAAGTGCTGCCACCAGCTTGTGTCTACTTCGTTTTCATATAAACACAATTGAAAATATAAAATAACTTGCAATATTCTTTTATTACAGCTGTCCTGTGGCACATCTTTATGGAAGTCTTGGGACTCCTGCTAGAGTGGGACCAAGCTTTGAGGCCAGTAAAGAGAGAATGAAGAATGGCAGTGTTTTATAACTTACTTGTGACTCTTTGAGGCCAGTACCAGGACAAATTGCTTTATAGAAACATCAGTTCCAGCAAATAACAAGTTTCTTAAACACAAAAACCCCACAGTGGATAGGTATATGTTTATTTCTAGGGGTAGATGAAACTACATGCCCCTCCAATGTTAATTTTTTTTCTTGCCACAGTGAAATGAGAAAGGCAATCTCTCTCCTATATAATTGATACACTTCCTTTCTGATCAACCACTTTCCACTTCAGTACTATTTTTCCATGCCTGAACCCAAAATGAAGAAGCACATTTTGTGTTTAGTTTCAATTGCATTAACCATCTGATTTGGCCATATTGTGCCCTCTTCTCCCTTTATTCTGTGGTAATGTATCAGACTTCACAACCATGTTGCATTGCTAACCTCAAAATTCACCTCACTCATAAGAAAGGCATTACTTCTCATAAAATTGTGGCTGACATGAGGATGTTCAAAAATGTTTCACTTCACTCACATGTATGCACAAACAGCCAATTAATACACATAGACACAAGCATGCAGAAGCCTCTCTCTCTACTGGGAACTGTCACATTTCTTCACTTTTTTTACAGTCCTCAGCTCTGCCTTCCCTTGCAGCAATTAAAAGAGGTAAAGTATTTCAGGATCTAACTACTTGGAGTGAAGCCATTATGCTTATGAATTACATCAGTATCCAGCTGAGACCTTGTGTACACTCAGTTTTACAGAAGTATCGACACAATCCCCTCAATTGCAGCACCACAGACACAGGTCCTCTGCTGTAATTATTGCAGAGTGGCTCAGAGTCACTCTGTCGAGGGATAAGGGACCAGTGCTGGTCCTTGGCCACCTGGGCACCCATCCAGTCATGGCCTAACTGTGCCTGGATGTAGCCTCCCAGCGTATGTCAGAGCACCATGGATACTGCTCTGACTTGCACTAGCAGGCAGGAATCAGCAGATTTAGGGAAAACTATGCTACTCTCTCTCCCCTTGGTGATCCTATTAACATAAGCCACAGAAGGAGGAACATGTCCCAGCCACAATGACAGAGACTCTTTGCTATCAGGGAAGTTGCATATAGGTAATATAATGGGGCAACCTCCTAAGAGCTGACAGTGCCATAACATTTGTTATTTGATTCTTGTATATCCCTAGTGGTACACTTATAATACTAACCACTTTAAGCTTCCATTCTCTCTTGTTTATAATTTCTTTATAACCAGAAAAGTATAGTTTTGCACAACACTACACAATATCTTGCCATGTAACATAAAACTGCTGATCAAATCTATTTACTAGGTCAAGAAAGCTAAGTTACTTCTGCCTCAAATGTAGCACTAAATCAGCCATATAACACTACAGTTGTATTTTCATCTGCTTTTATGCTTCAGTCAAAAAACTGATTGCAAAGTTCTGTTTAAAATATATTTGCTGAGAGTGATGCTCAAAACGAGGAAGAAAGCTCATATGTAGATTTTAGATCACAGGTTGTGCTGCAGAGAGAGTTAGAAATTGTCTTTTCCTTTAAAGTAAGGAAATTTGGTATGCAAGTCATTGAAAGAGAACCTTACAATGTCATTTTTACAGTCACTGTTTCCTGACTCACTTTAATTGGACAACAGCTGCAATTCTCTTTATACCTATGATCTATCAGATCAAGGTTGTATATTCAGAACTCTTCTCCTTGGAAACTTAAGTTTCAAATTCTTGAAGCACTGCAAACTTTTCCTAGATTACTCTTTTTACTACTATTTCTGGACTATCTGAGCCTATTATCAAAACCAAGCCGTTCTAGATGCTCTTACTCATGTAGAATAATTATTCATCTATCAGTGTTCTAGTGTACCCATTCAGTGGGGAAACTTAAGACAACAGTGTCTCACTTTCAGTTGCCCCTCATACTTAAACTGATCACCACATATTTGCATTCCAAGGTCCATTTTTTAGCACTAATTTTAATGGCCCAGATTCAAAACAGGTAAATCCTTGCAAAATACAATTGTTTCCTTACTGATAAAAGAAAATTGTACCCCCTCTTCCCCACAGGTGTCTCAGTCAGCATTGGATCTGAACTGGTTATCTCAAAATGAATGTTTTTGTGCAAGTTCACCAACTGATTGATGTGGTTCCCTGCAAGCCAGCTGGAGTAGGTAATTTTTAGTGGGATCTTTGAGTTAATAAGAGTTTCCCTTGTTACTGAAGACTACGTATACAGACTAAATCAGACTAAATGCTTCTAAAGAATTCAACAGACAATATAGCCAAATTAGTTTTCCACATGCAGAAGTGAAATTCCAGCTAGAATATCGTTGTATGTCCTAAAATGTTTCCTGTAAAACTATGCACTAAATCAGTTAATGCATGGTAATGAGGCTTACAGAGTACAGGTCATTCTGCCACACAGGTCTATGCAGGCATCCTGATATTACTAGCTACATACCCTTGAGCTGCTTTATTTATAGATTTCTGAAATTAGGGAAACTAAAGAATGTTGAACTCTGTGACTCAAACTACTCATGAATGCCACCTATACATACAATTTTGCAGGACTAGACAAAGGAAATAACTGTGCATAGACACTTAGGTCTGCTTAACAGAAAGCCTGTGAGTACCCCCAAGGACTACCCACGCCACTACAGGTACTACATGCAGAAGTCTGTGGATTGGAGCCACAGCATGGATTTGTACTGTGTGAGCCTACTGCTTTTGGATATAGCAAGTTTTATACTAGCAGAGCTCTGCTTCATTCAGGCATCATTCCTCACCCACTTGGGACTCAGACTTGGCAGCAGGGAATGAGGCTCCACAGCCCCCAGCAAAGGCTTCTCTGCAGCTTCCCTCAGAGTCCTGCAGACACTAACTGCCAAGTAAGTGCTGCATATATAAATCTCAGCTAGCTCAGGGGTAGGGAAGTCAAGTTTCGGAAAGACTGAAACATAACAGCCAGTGATACTGTCACATGCCTTGGTTTCGGTTTTTTTTTCTTTTTTCAAATCCTATGTTATTTAAAACTTTTAATTGGTGATTTGGTAGAGAAAACAGATTGAAATTATCCAATGAGGCATTTCCAAGTTAGAAGCAGATATAAAATGAAAAGTGTATTGTATAGTTTGTCAAATGAAGACACACATAATTCTTACTAGATTGTCTACTGCAATTTTTATTAAGACTCCTCAAACTAATTGGTATCATTTCTAAATGGAAGTTTAAATTTGCCATAATGAAAGAGTGGTGAAGTTTGAAATAATGAAGAAAGGAGTGCATTTAACACTCACTGAAGGAAGTTAGGCAGCCACAGAATAATAATCTTTGTTTTTGCAGAATTGGTAAGCATGTGACAGGATTAATCAAATTTTGATTACAACTTTATCAACAAAGATTCTCCCTAAGTCCTGAGGAAAATGTTTGCAGTCTAACACCTCAAGGGAAAAAAAAAAGGCTAAACTTAGAAACTTCACATTCAGTTATTTTTAAAGAACACAAGTCAGACAAACAGCAAGCCAAGTTTTCAGAAAATCGATTCTGTACTTTCACACTTGAAATTTTAAAGTTGTCAAGACTCTCAAAAAACACATGCTAAGTTTGGATGGCCATGGTAAAAGAGCTCTGGTGGAAGAAAAAAGTCTGTTGATAAAACTGGCTGGAAAATCATGCCATGTAGGAAATCTCCTATGAAAGTGGAGCCTAAACTTTCAGAGTAAAGAAACAACCTTCTTTGAACATACCTTAATTTAGTCTGGTGCCTACCATAGTCTACAGATCAAGGGAAAGGGAGATTCTTAGGTAGGAATCTCACCAGTGTGTCATGGGTGCACAGCAGGGAGTAGAAGCTTGTTTTAGCACATACTTGTACAAGTGGAAAGAACAGCAAGGCAAATGAAAGGTGAAGGAGCACCAAGACTTCTGCCCTTTTTTTAAATTAACTATACATGAAATTTGCAACTGACCCACAGCAAGAAGGTTTTGAAAATCATGCACTACTATGGATTTAAGCAGGTTGTCAGGACTGAGTCCTTCTATCTGAGTAACTATGACCTGTCTTAGGCCATGAACTGGGAAATACCTGTCCAAAAACTATACAGGAAACAGACTGACACTAGCCACAGTATCAAAAGAAATCCTAGAGGTACAAATCGTGACAGAAGACTGTGAGGTGCATAGACCTTTTTTGTTTTCCCTTGTAACAGGGAGATTCAGTGCACAGGAAATGTGAGGAATAAATCTACTGCTGCCTTGGCCATCTCCCCCAAACAGGGAAGCTTTGCAAGTAGAACACAGAACTAGCAGTCCCACCCCTGGAAGTCTGCAGTACGAACTGTCCCCAGCAGTGCATGTCCTGCAGTAAAACAGTTTCCAAATTGTAACCCGATTTGGGCAGAACTGTAATGGTTTAACATGAAAAATGACTCTTTGCACCACTATTCAACTATTAAAGGTACCTAAATGAGAAGAGAAGAAGGCTTCTTAAATACATTAAAGGCAGAACCAAAGTCCCATTCAAAGTAATAACAGTAATCACAGAATCACACCTGGGAGTCTAGTTTTCCCCTGAATTGATAAAGAAAATGATTATTTTTTCATTTAGCAGTAATCTTTATTAAATACCACCATTTGCAATTAAAAGCACCATTACAACTGAAGAGAAAAAGAACTTTAAAGTAAGATGTGGAGATAAAGTGATATTCAAAGGCTGGGAGGGGAAAAAAAACATAAGTGAGAATTTTTGATAGGTGAATCATAGAATCATCAAGGTTGGAAGAGATCTTTAGTATCATCAAGTCCAACCGTCAACCTAGCACTGCCACTGTAACCCCTAAACTACCAAACCATATCACCCAGGACCAAATCCAGATGTCTCTTAAACACCTCCAGGGATGGTGACCACCACCTCCCTGGATAACGTATTCCAATGCCTGAGAAGAACCTGAGTAACCAAACCCACTGAGTGAGGAAGGAGAAGAAAAGTGTGAGCAGGTAGAGTGGCATGCTGGGTCAGCAAGACAGTGGGAAAAATGCATAAAGAATTTTGAAGAGAATTTCCATTCATTCTCTACAAGTTCTGTGTACCTGTTAGAAACTGATTATAATAGAGTGATACATAGTGGAAAATATTTTATTTCAATACTGTGATAGATTGTCGCATAGGCAATATAGCCATTAATCATCTGAGACCTTTCAATCAAAGCTTTTAGGCATGAAATAAAGGAGTTTACATGGTTCACAGAAACAAAGATACACCTAGGCAGATGCAGAAAACAAAAAAGCACCAGAGAAATTTCAGCATTGTGAATGAGACACCAATTAACATGTCATCATTTTAAAGGTACTCTAAGCCTCCTCCTTACCCATGCCACTAAAGGATTTTGTACAGAACTTCTGCAGTAGTTCAGCTGAATTTCATGCAAGACAAAGACCTTTGTCAATAAAGTATATCTATAACAGTACTAACTCAATAATAATTCTTAGTAGAGCAGTAAGTATATTTTCATCTTCTGCTAACTAAACTGCCCACATAGCCCAACTACACTGCCTACATAACCAAGCCTCCATTCGATCATGTGGACGGGTGCTAACTAAAATTGAGAACTTGACAAAAATGCAATAGCTTCTCCTAGGTGTGGGATTCGAGTTCAGTAACAGAGCTGCGTATGGTCAGAAGCCTGAACGGAGAGAACTCAACCAAAATCCAAGCTGCAACCCAGAAAACCTGGGGACTTCAGGTCTAGAGAGCACAATGGTTTCTGTCTTCCTCACATGGGAAGACAGATGGACTCACACGCACATACATTCCTTTTATGCAGCAATCTATTGTATAACCATTTATGGGTCATTCTGAAGTACATATTGATCTTCTATCAAGATCATTTGTCTTAATAGAAGAAAGAACTTTTTTACATTGAGAACAACCATTTACTGGAATAACTTCCCCAGGGGCATTGTAGAGGCCCCATCACTGTAGGTTTCCACAATGTGATTGAGCAGTGTGCTAGATAACCTCATCTAGGCTCCCTTTTTCACAAAATGTTGGACCTAACCTGGCCTGCTCTATGATTTCCAGCAAAATAGGAAATTTGCAAAATTAGAATGATAAGAGATGTTTTTGCAAAGGTGAAGTGTAACAATCGGCTTGAGAAAGATGTAAGGGATGATCAACCCAACCTGATACAAGAACTTCAGTAGGAAACATGCTAGTTCTACCCCATGTTGAGCTCTCCATTTGAAACAGTTCTTATTCTCATTTAATACACTACAAGGATCAGAATAATGTTGATAGTTATCTCTCTCACAGGATGTTCTGAAGACTGATTTGTTCCCATTTATTATTTTAAAAACACAAGACCAAAGAATAATGCTATGCATTATTAGCACTGCTAGAATAGTAATAGAGTTTTATTTTAACTCAGCATTCCACAAACAGCTAGTAAATTGCTACTCGAAAGGTCTCTTCTCCTTCCAGCATTCCTCCCAGATTTCTTCCAGCTCCCAAGCTGGTTATTGAGCAAGTTGTAATGTCATTTTAAAAGACTAACAGGCTTCCCTTGAGGAAGAAAATTCTGAAGACAAAACATCACAATCAAGTTCTCCCATTAAAACACTTCTATGCAGAGATACTGAGAAAAGCTGAAATAAAATGACAGTAGAGACAATGGCATTGCTGGTACATTCTCAACTGTCCTTAAAATGACCAAGGAATGTGACCCTATATAATAAAAGAGGCCAGTTTTACAAGACTGTCTCACATGTACGATATTTTTCAAGTCGAAAACACAAGAAATCATGTGCCATTAGAACTATCACTGTGATAGGTAATTACCTGAGCATCATAACCAATAGATTCCTCTGTGTCATCAAAAGAAAGAGAAGACAAAATTAAACCTACCTATCTAGCTGTAATTTAGTGTTTTGTGATTAAATTTATTGAGCCCTGTTTCACACTTGATTGATACACTTTGATTTCACAATTAAAGACAATTAAATTATTTGAAATGCTAGGTCATTTTCTCCACAGGAGTAAACTGGTGTTGTCACCCTGTTTATTGTCACCCTGTTCAGGATAGTAGAGAATGTGTGTTATGGATTTCCTGATCCACCTGCATCCTTCTAGTCCTTGAATAAAATTTCAGCCTGATGGAGAAATG
The DNA here is from genome assembly GCF_000695815.1 of Acanthisitta chloris. Classification (NCBI taxonomy): domain Eukaryota; kingdom Metazoa; phylum Chordata; class Aves; order Passeriformes; family Acanthisittidae; genus Acanthisitta; species Acanthisitta chloris. Next base: position 91,544 of record NW_008690671.1, on the reverse strand, counting down.
ATTAAACACATGTGCCTTCAGCTCTCATACAACAGTTCAGCCCCTCATTTTTAAGACAGCTGGGCTCCTGTTTCATTTTCATCACCATCACCTCCTCCACCTACAGCAAAACCAGGACACAGATGACCTCATGTCCAAATCAAACAAACCCTTCCAAAGAAAGGATGGTTTTCTGGCCAAGTATTTTATTTACATCTCATTAATCAATATTTTAATGACCACTCAGTTCTTTCCAGTTTTTAAGGTGCTCCACTGTGCTAGTAACACTAAAAGTCCAGTTCAGTATGCTGATCTAGCCAGTAGGGCCACTGCTTCCCCATGTCTGGTGCCATAGGTTTGAAACACCACAGAAATGGTTGTCTTTAGCTACAAAAGTTATAGATCATGCTCTCTGAAATGATGGACTGATCTGACTGATTAAAAATGTTGACTTCTGAGAAAATTCCACAGATAACTGGACACAGAGATTGGCACCAAAGGCAAATAAATACACAGAAATAAAGATAAACTGGGTAGTGATGGAGAACGCAAGGAAGATGAAACCTGCATTACATTAACTGAGGTTCAGGCTGGATATTAGAAAATACTTTTTCACCATGAGGACAGTCAAGCAGTGGAGCAGGTTGCCCAGAGAGGAGGTTTCCACGAGACGGTTGGATAAACCCTGGGCGACCCAGTCTGAAACCAGTGTCAGCTGTGCTTTTAGCAGAAGGTTGGACAACAGAGCCAAAATCAGGAACAGGTCTGTAGCTTCAGGGCATGGCAAAGGCTGGAAAAGAGGCAGGCAGGGGTAAAAACATGTGCCTTCTGCAGCAACAGATTTTCTGGAAACAGGGATTTTATCTGAGTTTGAAGGAGTATGAAGAGAAGAATCTTGCATAAACAGTTTGAATAGTTTAAACAACTTACTTTAATGGCAATACTAGGCAATACAATTCTAAGCACTAAGAAATAATATAAAATTCTTTAGAATTTTATTAGGTACAAAAATAATCAAGTTATAGAAAAGTATCAATGTTCAAAGATAATCACTTTTTTGGAGTCCAAAATTTAATAAAAAATGTAATACAAAAGTTTATTATACAATTTAAATTCATGGTGTACAATTCTGGGGACTTTTTGCTGTGTAAGTTCTGCCTGAAAAGATTATTTTGTCTAGAGAGTTTTACAGGAATTGTACAGAAAAAAAAGCTCCTTCAGCCATGTTTTCTCCCAGTTCCATCACCAGCTAACTTGCACTCACACAACAGTGTGTGTTTCAAAAACACACCTACCAAAATTTCCAGGCATCAGAGGTGGCTCTTCAGTTTCCTATGCAATAGTGCTACACTGGAACTTATTAATAAGCATCATAATACCCTGCAGTTAAAGTGATGCCAGAAACAGATTTCTTTCAGATCGAAAGCATCAAGCAGTGCAATGTTTGTCTGTGAAGCGGTGGTTAAAACAGTAAGAGGATACTGCCCAACGTGAAGTTCATCCATAGACTAAGGGCCTTCCTTAGTTTGGGTTGATTCTAGTGGGATGGAATGATCACAGATCTTTGGATTCTGTAATGAAAAGTTATCAAAAACACAGAGCTTTTGAGAAACCACAATGAATATGGAGCTGAGTGACTACATGATCAACAGTCAGAGGAACATGACTCCCACTGGGAAGACAGGTCCAGAAATCACAAGCAAGTAAACTGCCTCTGTCTCCATTCCTACTGTGCTTGCAGACACTGAACTCTGCAGACTGCTGCAGGAAAAAGTCTGGCACAGATGCAGCGGCATCCTTCTAGGACAAAAAGCTCAACAAGGTCCCCAGAGTTCCCTCTCACACCAAAATGAGGTAATACAAGAAGTGACCCAACTATAAAAAGTTTCTCTTAGCAGTTCTAAAAGGTTTATCTTATAAATTCTGAAAGTTGTGGGTTTACTCAATGTTTGAAGACAGTAAGTGTCTTCCTGGAGTTCGGTTTTTTTCCAATGTCAATACCAATATTCCCAGTTCCTCAGGAATGCTGGGATATGAATCATTAATACTTTAAAGAAGAAGAAGGAATTTTTTCAGATAAAGCAGGAGAAAAAGAACACTGATTCATTTATTATCTTCAAGAAATGCACAAGTCCATTTGGATGTTTAGAAAGAAACTGCAATGGAAAGTGATTCTTAAAACAAAACAAAAAACCCCAAACAACATGAACTGAACTGCAATGGAAAGTGATTCTTAAAACAAAAAACCCCAAACAACATAACAAAACCCAAAGGGATTTCCAGTTCTGTTTAAAATACAATCTATGCCATTTCATCTTTATTTTTTTACAGGTGCTACTGCATCACTGAGCAACAGGAGTACAATGGGGAGTTAAGGAGTCAGGAAGGAAAAGGGGACAGTGTAGGGATAACTACTCCAATGGAAAGTGATTCTTAAAACAAAAAACCCCAAACAACATAACAAAACCCAAAGGGATTTCCAGTTCTGTTTAAAATACAATCTATGCCATTTCATCTTTATTTTTTTACAGGTGCTACTGCATCACTGAGCAACAGGAGTACAATGGGGAGTTAAGGAGTCAGGAAGGAAAAGGGGACAGTGTAGGGATAACTACTCACTGTTACAACAGCTATTGATCCTGAGAACACAGGCATGACAGCTGCGTACAGTATGTTTTGGGTGATGCTGTTCATCCATCATTTACTCCTCCACCTAATCTCCAAACATACTGCCATTATCCAATTCCCATCAAGCTGTGCTAAATGACTCTTTCCACAGCAGCTTACAGAGCATGACCTGCTCCTCCTCTGCCAGCACCACAGACACATCTCTGAATGTCTGTAGCCCTGACAGCTTTCTACAGCCATCTTTAGCATCCCTTCCCTTCAAAACAAATTCTTTCTGTCTCCTTTGCATTTGTAGGACAGGGAGAAAACAGGGAAGTGGGAAGATACTTACTGCAAATTAGCTGTGCTGCAGGTCTTCCCTGTCTCACTTTTACCTCATCAGTACCTTCTCATCCCTTGCTTTTCTGGCTTGCAGTAGAATGTGTCTTGATTGAATTCACAAAAATGCTTGGAACCACTACTGGTATGACAGACAATCAGCAACCAAGTTCTTGGCTTGAAAAAGCACTTTCAAGTCTCTGTGTCCTAGGCGTTTCTCAGTTAAAGGAGTACAAAGTGGATTTAAACACTCCTTTTATAGCAGCAGATTTTAATGCAATCAGGTTTCAGGAGATATGTTTTTTTAAAAATCAAGCAACAATAGGAGGATACAGGGGGGAAAGGGCAGTAGCCTGCAGCAAAAATGTCCAGATTTCAAAGCTCTGGAAAAAAACAATTTCAGGTTACTGAGTTATACCTTACAAGAAGATATAAACAGCTGTTTTGGGCCAGATCAAAGGTCTATATAGCCCTCTCCTGCCTTCAGCAAAAAATATTATCCCATGACACCACACCAGAGACCCAGTTAAACCAAGTTAAAAAACAAGCCAATGTGCACGTGTATTAGCACAAGCCTCTACTACTCTCCTGGTCTCCAATCTATTTTCAACACAAACCGTTCCTGATATCCATGCTGCTTCTATGTGTTTTTTGCATCTCAGTATATTCCTTGGCATTAACTCTTCCAGCCTCCTCACATGAACTTTTGGCATCTCCATCACCCTCCTGAAAAGGGTTCCTGCTTGCTGCGAAGTTGTTTCCTAGTAGTTCCATTTGAAGTATGCTGCCTTCTGTACTAGAAGCTATGAAACCATCCTTCTCTACCCATCCTCTCTAATCCACCCACAATTTTCTAAATCTCTCTCATATTTATTTACCAAATTGTCTCTACCAAAATTGGCTTTCTCAGTCATTCCCTTGCTCTGACTATCCCTGTCAACTTTCTCTGCATTTCCTGCATATCGTTGTTGAAATGGAAATCCTAGACTGTGCACAGCTATCAGCCTACAAACAAAAGGGAGCATGAAAGCCCACAGCCTCATCTCCCTTCCCACATGCCATCCAAGGACTGGTATAGCATCAGTAATATGGTGGAACCACAGCTTTCTCTTCTTGCCCCTATGTATCACCTTTCCAAAGATGAGAGTGGAAACAACACATGGCTTACAGCACATTCATGTCAAGAGTAGCACAGAGTAAACATTTACTTTGACAGGTGGCCCAGCAGGGATTTGGGGCTGCCCTCCAGTCCTCCCTCTCCAGTGCTCACCTGTCCCAAGGCACAGGACGTGGCCATGTATGCTTTGCAAATGCATCTCTCTTCCAGGGACTGGGCGGTATGCACGCGTCTCTCTCTCTCGCTGACTATGCATCCAGATCCGTCTATAGATCTGACATCATGTTTATTTATTTCAAACAAGAATTCCAATTATAGCACCAAATTATTCTGAGGGGGTAACAACAAAGATGCTGCTTTTGGTCCAACATGGATTTATTTCAAAGCGATTTCCAACATGCTGCTCAGCAGCAGAAGTTGTAGGATTGTACACCACAAGGCGGACTGCCAAAACTCAGCTCTGCTGCAGCTGAGCAGGCAGAAGTTCAATATAAACAAAAATATCTGAAAATGAAAACTGGGGGGAGAGGGAGGGAAAGGGGGCTAGTCAGACAAACAGGCAACTGCCAATGCTGGGAGAGAAAACCCTAAGACCCACAAAAACTTTCTCAGCTAGGAGGGAGTACACCCTAATTTTAAAACACAACACACAGAAGCATCCCAAAATGGGCACTGTTACAAATTGTGAGAGCCAGTAGAAGATTTTAGATTCAGCTGCAGCTCAGAGGAGCTTCTTCATACGTGGCCACACATTTTCAGAAGGTAGGAGCTCAGCCATCAGTGTGGCTGAAATTGAAGCCATCTAGAAAGCAGGAGCAGAATAAATACCATATCTCCTAATTCTTCTTAAAAGAACAGCATTTGGCTCACGGTGCTAACTGCTTAAAAAATTAAGAGAAACTATTTAGTCCCCTTTGCAACTCTGGCCTCTCGCTGGGAAAAGTTGTAGAACTGTAATTTCAGAGACTTTGGAATTACAAACTCATATGATTCACACCCATAAAATGGCAAACTTGTGTGGAACAGGTTGCGCTTTGCAGACAATTTACTGGGTTTATTTACTTTGACAACATCTGCTATGTTGATACTGTAGTCAAAGCTAACAAAAAAATGTTTGCTAGAGACTGCTCCTTGATGGGTTCTGTAGCCACAGCCCAGGGAGCAGTACTGGAGAATCAGCTGCTGGAAACCCTGCTGGAAAATATGGAGACATAGATTCTTCAGGCTGACAATGGGACAAAGGGCTGATCTGGGGTGGTCACAAGGAACTGAAGCCTCTTGAACACTCCCAGGGCAGTAGAATAACTGCTTTGGTAAACTAAGGGCTGTTTTTACCGACCTGTTACCATTACTTCCTATTTTGTGGCCTCAGCAGAAGTTCAATGGAATTTCAGGGAAAAGGCACCTGAACAGGTACTACTGCAACTGAGGAATCAAGCTGAGCTCAGGGAGCACTGGAATGAAGGTATTAGGAAGTTCCCTACAAAAGTGTCAGGTTAATATATTTTATCATGGCTTTGCTACCAGCTCCATTTAGGATTTAGATAGTGCTTCCCAGCATGTTGCCAACAGTCCACTGAAATGATCAGAGGAAAAACCCCACATCCTTACTTCTATGCACACAAAAAATGAAGGGTGAAAGAAAAAAATAAACTACAATTGAGCTTTCATAGTATAGTCCAAACTTTTTGTTGACAATAAATAAATTTTTAAAAAAAACCCACAATTGAAGCAACACTACCCAAGATGAATGGTGACTTTTTCTTTTCTTCCTATCTCTTGATCCCAACATCTAATCCACCCTTAGACTGAGAATAGACTAGAAACATTGGTAAAGAAAATGATGGTGTAAATAACCAGATTACAAAACTTACTGTCAAAAAATAGATAAAAATAAAATGCAGCAACATAATAGATAGAGTTCACTGCAGGAAAACCATCTCCCAAAAGATCAAGAATTTTGCTCAGCACAAACATGGTAAACAAAAGCTAGAATCTTCCCAAAGGAACAAGAAAAACAAAACACTTAAAATATTATGATATAATAGCATAGAGGTCAATGCCATGTGCTCACCTTGGATACAGACTCACTCTGACCTCCACATCTAAAAAATCTAGGGAGGTAATAAAGGGTCCTTGAGTCAGACCCCAAAAGGTTTTGCCTAGAAAGACAACTGAATTAGGAATGACTGACAAGATCGGGGCTGTTTATCTGAAAGATAACAACAGGACTAAATAAATATATGCAATATGATGAAAGTTAATTACCAAGTACTTTTACTTGCCCTCCTAATACGAAGTCAAACAGAACTAAATCACATTTCAAACTGATACTTTAAAAACAATGGATGGATAACTTTTAGGACCCAATGCCACAAAATCCTAATGATGACAAGAACCAGGAGGATTAAACAGCAATTGGATATGTACATGAATAATCCCCACAGTTCCACTATAAGCAATCACTAACAGACAGAGATTAGGGAGACATACTGTAATGAAGATATCATTTTCTATCAGTTTAGGCAAGGATTTCACACACCACTCTCTGTAGCATCCGAGTCGTGTTACTACTGGCTACGACACCCAGCTAGAAGGACACCCATTGGATTACACCAGCACTCCCTGGGTTTCCAGGGCTGTTCTGCTACCAGAACCATCCAGTGGCTGCAGGTACAAGGTACATGACAGATTTTCCATCTGAAAGGATGTGGGTATCCTTTAAGGCATGCTTGGGCTGTTATCAAGGAGCCTTGATTACACAAGTCAAACTTCTGCAGTTAAGGTAAACTTTTTGTAATCTCACAGCCCTTAATAATGCTTAAGTAAACTAGTCTTCACTCCTCAGTCATTTGAGAGTTTATTCTGTCATTACATCTTTTAATTTCATGTAAAAGTTATTAAACTTGGCATTGGTTTTTTTTGAGACCCAGGAACAGACTGCAAATAAGAACAAACCCTTGGTTGCATCTTTGTGACACTACAAAAGCAAACTCACAGAGCCTCTTCCAAAGCAAATGTATTCCTTTTTAAGACAGGCTCTCAAAAATATAATAAGATTCTTTGTAAAGAGGGTATCTTGGATCCTTCAGTAATGGAAACACTGATAGCCCTGTCAGCACCCCAAAATGCCCATCAATGGCAAACAATAAACCAAACATGATAAAGGAACCTGTTCCAAAGTCAGACAAATATAAAGTGAAAGTTCAACTTGGCAAAGTCAAAGGCAGCAATGGTTAGTTACCTCCCCCCTCCCTCTCCCCCTCCCTAGCTGCGTGCTTGCAAGACTTGACATTGGTATATCTAGGAAAAAAACCCACATTCTTAGTTACAGCCTTAGTTGCTCTTTCATGTTCTATACTTGGTTGGTTTGCTGCCTCAGTATGAGAAAATTTGCTGGTAAATCTATATTTTTATTTGTCCTTAATAAAGCTGGGGATGATTGATGTTTCAGTCAGAGGTGAGCAGTTCTCACAATGCATAAAAATGTGGCTAAGCAGAGTGCAAGTGTATTGCTACAACATGTAGGTGCCTTCTGTAGTTTCAAAACACCAGAAAACTGGAATGACTTCTGAATGCAACTGTAATGCAAATCTCATTATTAACTACCACTTTACTCTACTGAGCAAATATCAGCATGTCCCTCCTGAATAACAAGAGCATTTCTAGCAACAGTCATCGTATTTCTTAATGGAGAACTGAATTCACTGGCAATAAAGCCCAGATTCCCGGAAGAAAAATTACTCTGCGCTCTCTGTAGACATACTGGGTTTTAATGAGCATGGGAAACACAAAGGGCCTGATCTTAGACTCACATAAGTCAATGGGATGGTTTCTGCTGATTTCAATGGGCTTTGGATAGAGTTCTGAGGTCCTGATTTTTGCAATCGTCACACTTTTAGCTTCATTGTAAGCCACAGGAAGTTTCAGTGTCATTCAAAAAAGAATGTTTCTTCAACAACTAGTATTATCACTTTCTCCAACATGGAAAATTCCCCATTATAAGCAGGAAAAAGAATAATAAATTGTTGAGAATTTCAGATTGCATTTTCAAAGAAAAGAATTCTTTGGGATGACACTCAGGAGGCTCATCTTGTGTCAACCCTGACCGTGAAGAAATGGCAGTTAAGTGCTCCAAATGTATGACAAACTTTTCCACTACCACATACGGGTGGCTTGCTGATGGCATATTTTATTTTCAAGTCCACTTAGTTTAGTAATCATGTTTTCCAGCACCAAAATGGTCTGTTCATGTGGAGCTGGTGGAACGTGTTGGAACAAACTAATATGCTGGCATAGTAATTTACCATGGATGACAGGTTACAAGGGATTTGTAATTTACAATCCGTAATATACCATTTAAAAGACAGAACATTTTCCCCCTGTATGGTATGTTTCGTTCTACTGTTGTGCTTTGCAAGACATTACTTCAGTGTATGTCTGACCAACTCATCAACTAAGTTCTTTAATGACCATAATAAATTACTTGTAAGCTTTGAGTAAGGACACAATTCTTCAATTAAAACTAATAGCCCATGATTGCAGCATCTCTCTATGCTGCTGCTGCACTCTGTTGGCTGCACACTATGAAAGCACAGCTGGGGTCAACAAACAAGTGTTCTTCAGAACTGAGCACAGCATTTCCCCCATTTGCTAGTCTGACCAGTCACAGATTATAGCTCTTGCCCAGCAAACTTGCAACAGTGTTAGCTACTTGGTTATCACAGAATATGTGCATATATATGTATTGGGTTTTCCTGTGGATGCTTCTTTTATTCATAATTACAATGAAAAGGAGTTCTCACAGTACCCAGTGATTTCAGTGGAGTTGCTAACACGCAGAAGACCTGAAAATAAGGACTCATTTTATAAAACCAAACCCAGGAATATCTGCATTAGGAGACACTAAGAAAATTGTCTGCCTAAGTGACATGACACAACCCACAGTTAAACACTTGGCTTTGTGTAATGGAGCCTAGACATCTACTTCCAAAAAAAATGTGAATCTGCTGCACGATCCTAGTTGATTTTCACTTGCTCAATACACATCCCGTCTACCCAACACGACTGAAACCAATGTTCTGACCTAAACTGTTAAACTTCTGTTGTGGATTGTCAGACATGTCACTTAATACTTTGGTCTCCTATGTCACACTGGTCAACAGGATGAGAGTGGCAGTATTTCAGCTGAGAACCATGGGACCTTCATATACTAAGGTACTAAAAACCCCCACAAGAACTACATTAAGCCAGTCTTCATCTATCTCCTTTCTGGCATTCATTCACAAAGAATGAACAGTCGTTAATTTCCTTACTATTCATCTGTCCCATACGTGTACTAATAGGCATGAAAATACTTAACATATATCTTCCCTTCATCCTCAGAACGATTTTTAAAAGGCACCCTTCCCTTGCATTTCTGTGTGATGCCTGATAAATAATAGATCAGTTGCATGGTGTTAGTGTTAATATTAATGTTACCAGACAGTGTTTGAGAGAAGCAGGGCAGAAGCCTGAATTCTGGAAGAATTTGGTGTGGCAGTAGTCACCATACAGATGTATGTTTTACAGCTTAGGTTCATCTCTATCATATACAGATCTTATGGGGTGCACAGTCCCATGAATTTCTATTCAATTTATCTAGAGACAAGGATGCTTAGCACTTGATAGAATTTGGCCACAATTCTTTAAAATGAATTATTTAAAATTAGCCACTAGGTTAAAATAAAATATCCATCAATCACAAAAACAATGGGGAAAATAGTGTGATCTGCTTCAGGAATACTGACATTTGTTTACTCTGAAATGAAAGAAAACCTTGTTTCCTCAGCCTAAATGTTGACATTTTCCAGGCTGGAGATTAGTAACCTTTGAGCTACTTAATGCTTTGACTCAGCTTAAGAACTACTTCCTAGCTATAGCGGTTTTTTTTCTCCTACAAAAATGTGTTCTGGATCCATAAAATATAAAAAGCAGGATTAATTATTTAGTACTAAATCCATCATTCTTCTGTGCAGTACTACTAGGAAGCATTTAAAGACTTTTTCCCCCTATCTCCCATCTTGGCAGCTTTAGAGAATGTATGCTTGGCTGGATCTAGCCCAAGAATTAGGGGCCAGGCCACCATGTTATCCCCCCCAATACAGTTCTGAGAAGGCCTTGTGATGAGTACAAACATGTGCAGGCACCACACACATGCAATTCTCAACACACAGAGGACAGCGATGTCCTTCATCATCCCAGGAAATGCTTGGTGTGGCTGCCTCAGTACTGTTACTGCTTTCTGTGGCTAAAAAGACTCTTGTTCTTACAAGATAAGCAAACAGAACTGTACCTACTTTTCCATTCAGATCTCTAGTCAAGAATTCAAGAGAATCAGGATCTGCTGTAGACATGTTGCTTCTTCACACTCCTAGGTCACCACAGAAAATAAACATGCCATACCATACTAAAGCTCATTTAAAAGCTGATTAAGGAGTAGTGAGACAAAAGTTACATGAAATATATGTCTCTTGTATTAAAGAAAAACTAGTTTCAGGTACAGATCTGACACCTAGCTAAAATACATTTCCCTTCCTCACTCATATTCCTTTGCGTGGATTCCCAACCTGCAGCACAGGCATCTGTGACCGGTGACTTTGACAGGACTGGTCCGCCCTGACTTTGTAGCCTGCTGGGATAGGATGGCCAGCTACAATGTATTGTGGGAGAATGGATGGGGCAGGAGTAGAGAACAAAAAAAGAGGGGAAGAGTATGGCATTCCACCCTCAGGCAGAGAGCAGAGCAGAGTGATGAGCATCCCAGGCAATGGCAGGCACAGGCAGAGCAATGGCATATGCAGAGAAAACCATTTCAATGAGTTGAAAGAGAGTGACAATATTTACCACCTAACAAATGTGGTTACAAAAGCTTTCACTCTCTCTCTGACATACTGACAGCCATTGCAATGCTTCTCAAACTCTAATATGTTCACAATTATATACTGTGAAAAACAGCTCTGCACAAAAGTAGTCTCAACCTCTGGTCTACAAGGTCAGCAATTCACTAGGATTTCTCTGAACTCTGAAGCACTCATGAGCCTATTGTTATCCCTCGTGCATCCTGTGGCAGCTGACTCCTTTAGCCATTTTTCACCATGCCACTGCTTGTCAATAAATCACCATGCTAATTCCTGTGACGCCTCCTGTGAAGTGCTCTGGGAATTGTGGCAAAGATTTCTGGGCTGCATCTGAGAACTGGTGGTGAATGGCTGACTTCAGGTTGACATGATGAAGAAAGGTTAAGCTCTTCAGCCAAGCAGCCTCTTAGAAATGATTCATTGTGACTCCAGCTATCCCCTTTCTATACAGCAAGTCTATCCTCTGCATCTGCCTGAATACATAAGGGAGTTGACACTTGTCTTCTGTGTGGCTCACGTACTTAAGTTTTCCTCTCTTCTGATTACCTGTGAAGGGTGATTACATTTCCTATGGAATATCACTAGTAATATATCACACTTCAGGGCTGTGTTTCCCTCCCATCCTGTAATGGGAACCTGTGGTTACTTCATCTTTTTCCTTTCATGAACACCAATCCTCCCACAAGCCTGTGTGTCAGCCACCAGTCTCCCACCAAAGAAGAATAATGGGACTCCTACTGAAGCACATTAATAGTAAATGATTTTCAGTTAGTAAAGACAATTCTCTTGGTGAAGTCTTTGAAGAGCTAGGGACAGTGCAGCAGAACACTGTCTGCCCCACAATTGACTTGAATACAGTGGTTTGAAGGAAACCTCAGACTTCAATAGCAACCCATTAAGAAAAGCTATTTGTATGGCACCCATCTCAACACTGAGGACAGGGAAGAAGAGTCTGTTTTTCCTAATCAGTTGATTATACTTTGGGTTTTTTTTCAACCAGATGGTTTTCAAATAAACACTGGCACCAGAGGTCTGAAATGGCAGTCACAAGATGTGTAAAAAGACCACAGAACTCACATTTTGTATAAAGTAAGAATTCTTGTTTTAATGTTTTATTTTTTGGTGTGTTTTTTTTTTGTTTGTTTGTTTCTTTTTGTTTTATTTTGTTTTGGGTTTTTTTGGTAAAAGAGTTCAAGGGCTTGCTTTTTCTACAGGAAAGTCTTCTCTGTTCCTATTCTCATTCCTTTCATAGTTTCTCATGACATGGTTAGATTTGGGCAGGGAACTGCCATTTGGGGGACTCTCAAAGCAACCTGAAGGAATTAAGTACCTGAATCCACACTGGAATTCAAAAGCTGTAGGCCAAGTGTTTAAAATGGATACTTAACAAAAATATGCAGATAAATTCCAAGTCTACACATGTATAGATAATAAACATAGCATTGAAAATGTCTACTTTCATATAAAAAAATACTTTCAGGCTTGTGCTATAGAAATGCATGCTCATTTTTGCTATCTCTGACTTCATCCAGGAGGTGCTATAAAGAAGCTGGAACACAGGTGTTTGAAATTCAGAATTTCTAAAATATCTGAAGAAGTCTTTTTTTAAACAACTATATGTGCACATTTACCCAATTAATTCTCTATCTTCATTTGAATGTGGAATGATTTTGCTGGGGAGAAAAAGGAGGAATTAAAAGCTTTTCAGTTCAGGTTCAAACAAACCTAGCAGATGGCTACCCTGTGCTCCATGAATGTCCCTGTTACTGTGCAGGATATCTGGGAAAGCTAAACTCCAACAGTCTCAGCCTAGGGAGACAGCAGGGCATCATGACAGCTATAAAGTGAGAAGTGCAAGACATGCTGAAGCCATGTAGCCATCAGCATGGCAGGATTACTAGTTATTGACATGGAGCTCAAGTCTGGGCTCCTTTCCAAGTCAGTCAGGATGAAAGCCTCACCACCTCTGTCCCTCAGGTGGTAGATTATCTGGGCTCTGATGTGACATGAGCATAAAGCATCTCTGAGCAGCCCAGTCTTTAAATGAACTTGGTCAGAAACTCCCTGACCACCTCTAAGCAGGAGCTGCTATGAGAATGGAGATGCTCTTTCTACACAGCTGCTATTCAAAGGAAAAAGCAATCAAGGAAGAGAAAGAACCCAAAGAGTAGTTGGGGCCACTCTGACCGTGAATCAAGCAAACACCACTGGCCATTGAGCTCATCTGGGGCAGTGGGGAATTCCTGACACACACATACCAGGAGTGAAATGCAAGCAAACTCCATTATATGTATGTTTTTTAAGCTGACGCTCATAAGGCAAAAGAATCATAGAAACATTATTGAATGGTTTGGATTGGAAGGGACCTTAAAGATCCTCTAGTTCCAAGCCCCCTGCAGGGGGACATCTTCCACTAAACCAGGTTGCTTAAAGCCTCCTCCCACCCTGTCTTAAACAGTTCTGGGTATGGGGCATCCACAACTTCTCTGGGCAACCTGTTCTCACCACCCTTATTGTAAAGAATTTCTTACTAATAGCTAATCTAAACCTACCCCTTTATAGTTTAAAGCCCCTTGTCCTATTACAACATGCCCTCGTAAAAAGTCCCTCTCCAGCTTCCCTGTAGGTACCCTTCAGATACTGGAGGGCTGCTGTGAGATCTCGCTGTAGCCTTTTCTTCAGGCTGAACAACCCCAGCTTTCTCTTCCTGAATTCAAAGGAGAGGTGCTCCAGCCATCTGATCATCTTTGTGGCACTCCTCTGGACTTGTTCCAACAGATCTGTCTTTCCTATGTTGGCGGCCCAGAGCTGGATGCACTACTCCAGGTGGAGTCTCACAAGAGCAGAGTAGAGGGATGGAATCACCCCCCCTTGACCTGCTGGCCACACTGCTTCTGATGTAGCCAAGGATGTAGTTGGCTTTCAGGGCTGCAAGCACATAGTGTTAGGTCATGTGGAGCTTCTCATCAACCAACACCCCAAATCCTTCTCTGCAGGGCTGCTCTCAGGCCACTCTCTGCACAGCTTGTATTTGTGCTTGGGATTGCTTTGACACATGTGGATGACCTTGCAATCAGCATGATTGCAGCAGGAAGGACAGAAAAGGTTCTTATTCTCCAGAGAAAATAGATGGCACTGATCCTCGTTGGGACAAGAGAGGAGAATATGGACTGGGTATACTACTGTAATGCTTCAACTAGCCACTAACAGTTATGCTCTACTGCAACAGCTGAACAAAGGCTGAGAAGTGAATGAGTATCCACTGACAGAGCCTCGTATGAACAGTTAATCCATTTCAAAAATATTAGTCTCACACTCGTGACCAAGTGAGAGAAAAAAAATCCAGAGCTGGAGAACATAGGTCATTAATTGAAAACCGACCCTCTGCTTGCTACTGTCAAAAGCAGCTTTAAGGTTGCTTTTTTCTGCAAAGAAGCTGCTGCTGGGACTTCGCCAGTTCAGCAGTTAAAGGTAATCTCAAAGAATCCCTCAGCAAATTGTAAAGTGCTCAGGCTGAAGAACAACAAGGTGTTCAGGGACTGACCTGATTGTTTTAATTTGTGTAATACTAGCAGCAAGCAGCACTTAAGAATTATTCTGCTTAATTCACCTGTTCCAGAAACAAGAGAAAACCAAGCCAGCTTTAATAAATAAACCAGACCTAAAAGTATTTGACTTTATCTCCACCCAGATAAGGAAAAGTGTAAATCTGGCAACAAAAAGGAAAACAGTGTTATTACATTGTATTTTCTATATACTAACTAGGAGCTAGGGGCATGCATTGACACAACACAGCAGTCAATAGGATCTGCCTCTTTGCTGTCAGATCTGTTCCTTTTACTGTTTGGAAAATAAGAGACATAGGTCATTTGAGTACTCCCAAAGTCTCTAAAGATGGTGCCACAGCGCACCTACCTTCCTCCTTCACAGCAGCCAATACATTTCCTCTCACTTCATTTAACAGACTGTGACAAATGTGCAGATCTCACCCCAGAAGTGTGCAAGTAATTGACTCAAAGGCAATTTCTTACCTATACCCCACTTATATTTTTAACAGCACAGCCGTCAAAATGCAGCAAATCAATTTTCCCCCCTTACTGTCTCCACACTGCCTTTTCAGAGTATTTTTAGTTGTTCTGATTAAAAATTTACCTCTTAAGTACCACTGAGGACACAGTGCATTTCTTGATTACAGTTCTGTATAACTTTTTCAGCCTACCTATGTATCTTCCTTGCAAAGGAAGATGTGGAGCTGCTTCCTTCCTTCCTTCCTTCCTTCCTTCCTTCCTTCCTTCCTTCCTCCCTCCCTCCCTCCCTCCCTCCCTCCCTTCCTTTTCTTACTAACAAATGAGGAATTTTAGTATCAAACTTTGAAAAATCAGGTCTCAGACCAGTAGGAAAACAAGATCACTGCAAAATGCAGAAAACAGTTTTTCAGAATGAGGATGTGAGGCCATCACACCTGATGGGATTACACAAAATATATTACAGAAGACAGACAATGGCATACTAAGCCAAAAAAAAACATTTGCAGGACTCGCCCAAAGCAAAGACAGGCAGTCTCAGCATTTTAGGATTCTTTTTGTGGTGCTGCATTGTATAGGACAGGTACTCACCCCTGGACTCTCATCACTCTCTGTTTTCTTCACCAGGGACAACTTTGGTCTCAAATGCCACTTCTACCACAAATTCTACCACCTGTGACTTCTGAAAGTCATTCATATTGATTAGTCAGCCTAGCCAAGTTGAGTAGTAGAAGTTCTGAACTGAAAGGTATGGGGGGGTACAACAGCCATTCCAAAAAGTAAGGGAAAAAACCCTGACTTGTTTTTTCTCCCTTGAGTATCAACATAGTCCAAAACATGCTTTTTTTGTTTTTGCAAATGTTTTTCACTAAAATGTTCCAAAGGGAAAAATGTCAGCTACAAATCCTCACTTATCATATATTTGCACAGCAATACTTAAAGGTCCTTAAAGATCTCCAAGGATCTGAAAGAAATAATTCAGTCAGGTAGCAGAAACAGTGCCACTGCCTTACGGTGTCTGGTTACATGGCTCACGCCGGTTATGACAACTCCAGGCAAGTCACTGTGAACCAATTTTACATACCATAAAGAGAAAAATATGTTCCACCAACCAAGTGTATGAAAGTCTGAATGTTTGAAAGTAATGCAACAAGCAAAAACAGCTCAAATTCACACAATCTACTGTGGAAGTAATTTTGCTCATGGCAAAGGGACATTTCTTCTCTATTCCTCTTGCCTTACATGTGCCCTACTCCAGTTCTTGCCAAAACCACCACAGTTTCACTCAGTTTCCTTGGCATTTCAGCAAAATCCCAACTTTTTCTTCATATATGCTGAAAGTCTTTATATACCTGAACAATGTGTGTTACAGTCATGTTTTGCGTTATTCATTTGGATGAAGTGTTATTTTACTGTGTCATCAGGACAAGCCTCAAACAACATTTAGATTCCAAGAATATCCTAAAAATTACGTGGCAGTGGGATTTATTTTCCCAACCATATTCAGTTGCACAGGTCTGCAATGGCCTTTTACACTACAGGCAATGGGAAGGTATCAATAGCCAACAGAATTACCCTCTGATCTGTTCAGTCTCATGTACTACTCGCTCTCTCCCACAGATGCATGTCCTGGAGGTAAGAGCCATACCTCACACAGGTGATGCACCTCTCTTGTTCAAGGATCCCCTATTCCCAGATTTCCTAGTGTAACTGCAGATCTAACCCCCTTTTGCAGTCCCCTAGGGTCCCAAGTGCTGTTTGGCAGCTGAGATCAACAGGGCATCTCCTTCCATGTGATACTTTGTGCAGACACACATCTGTAACATGGGGAGGTGTGTGGGGATTGCAGACACCTGAAAAGTTTTTAGTCTGACACTTTTGACTCAAAAGGAGTGTTTGGGAAAGGTAGACCTGTTCGGAATTGCTAGAATGAAGGCAAAGGGAGGACGTTCTTGGTGATCAGAGGACTCCTGCTGAGCATCCCTACAGTTATCCTTGATCCAGAATCACTACACAGAAGTTATCTACCTCAGCTTAGTTGCTAAAACTTGGTTCTCTGCTTGGAACAGAACACATGGATTTCTTTGCTCTGTGAAGTCTACCTGTTGCACTTGTGAACAGAAATTCTGAGGAATGACAACAGACAAGAGGGGTAAATACAGAAATGTCTATGTGTCCTAACTACTTTTAGTGCATTGTTTTCTAATAGGGAATGCTTCTCTTTCCACCTAAAAGAACAGTTGACTGCAGTGTGAAGCAATTTTCTGCTTGACACATTTCACACCTGATCGAGCCTCACTAGCCTGGCATCCATTACAATTATTTTCCATTGTAACGAAATTAAAATAAAATTTTTGCAGACTAAAGTAAACTAAAAAGTGTATTTTCTGGAAAGCCTTCACACATCACACATTACTCAGTTTACCTCAATGCTGCGTTTGGTTTAGTTAAGTTTATCTAAGATGCATTTATGCTGGAATGGTTCTTAATTACCCTGGCACAGCAACTTGTGATTCTCTAAATTTGTGCTTTTCAGCAATGCGACTCCTTCCTGCTGTATCTTTTAAATGCCTGTGCTTCCCTGAAAGTTGTCTCAACATTATCACCTTACAAAGTGGATAATTAAGAATTACTTTTTTTTTTTCCAGGCATCTCTTCCTTGTTTAAGCAATTACTTGTCTCATGCCTTATTTCCCCCCTTTCCTTTTCCTTACAGAGGAATACATTTTCACTGCTAACACACACTGTAATCACAGTGTACTGGATCATGAGTATCAGTCCAAAGCCCAATGAAACTCTGAAAGGTTTCTGAACCACAGAAAAGGCAAAAGCACAAGTATCCCACAGACAGCCTCTATAGAGGATCTTAATCTAAAGACCTCTTTCTGTCTTATAAATTAGCTTTATTTGCCTAACATTTTATGTTTTCCAGTGTTTATAGTTTTATAACTAAGAAAGGTAGTTTAAGAAGGAATATAAGACTATCAAAGGCCTCATGAAACTGTTATTTTTAAAAGATAAAAAAATTTGAATTTTAAATTATAGACGTGATTAGCTATAAGATGAACTTATTAAGCTGCCTCTAAGTAACTAACATAAAAAACAGCAGCACTGCAGGTTTCCCTATCCTAGACACTTTTCTCCCATCCTCCACAACAGATTCACTACAAATGCAAGATAATGATTACAAGTATCTAGATCTGTAACATACAGATCCATAGCAACACTGAGGATCTCTTATGTTAATTTCTGTACCCAGAGGCTTTTCTTCAACGCTGCATTAAAGAAGCCGCTGTATCATTCCTGTAACAAGACGATTATCTTGGAATTAAGACTAAGGAGAAAACTCTTCTCAAAGAGTCAGTCTTCCAAAGCCTTTAGAGATCAGACAAAATGACTTATGTGGCTTACATCATCAGTTCTCAAAAGCTACATACCTGTACACATCCTGTTCTAAGAAGAAAAGATAAAGTAACCACCAGGTTATAGTCTTTATTTATAGTTCTTTTTTTTAATACAGGACACAATCCTCTTGGAATTCCTGATTTTTAATGGGGCATTTAAAAGATATCTTTTATTGTTGTTGCAGTTAAACAAACTAAGAGGACTACATCATTTACCAACAATCCATTAGTGTCACCTCCCAAATTCCTCAGACATGGAGGTGAGAAATTTTTCCTCCTTGTAGTGTCAAAACATATTTAGATCTCTGCTGAGTGAGGGTTTAATGGTTTTAGAGGGCAATACTAGGAAAGTCCTAAATCTGTGTGACAATTCTCAGTGGGCAGTCATCCTTCCCATCTATTTGCAGAAGTCGCAGAGGGAACCAGAAGTGTACTCCCTGTGAAGGAACAACTGTCACCCCTGGTATATGTTCCAGATGTGTCAAAGCATATCAAAAGAAGAAACACATATAGTAGAAATCCAGAGTAGTGAATCCTGTCCCTACTTTACCACTCTACTAGTATGGAAGACAATATTCTCAGTAAAGAAGACAAGCACAAGCTGTGAGTTGAGCCATGACTGATGCAGAGCTGCTGACAGGCCCTCCTAGTGTATATGGATTTCTCCAGTAAGCTGCAAGAGTAATCAAGGAATAATACTGCCTCTGTTAGAGGAAGCAGTGAACAAGATTTCCCCAAACCTTCAGCCTTGGAAGATCTGCTTACACTACACATACGATTTTCCTCTAAGACATGATGTAACAACAAAGATAATTGCTTGTTTGGTATCACCAGGAAGAATGTAGACAAAAAGTGGCAATGAGCACACAAGTGTCATACATACAATAAACAGCCAGCAAGAATGAATGGAAGGACCAGTTCCAGAAATGGGTTCTACATCCCAAAAAATGTTACATTACAACATGTCTACATTACAAAAAATTTTGATTTTACTGTATCAGAACCATGATAGAAGACAATCAAACGTATTTTCACAGCAGGACCTGTGTGAGCAGCTTTCAATGTCTATGCACTTGTGCTAACTGACACCATGGCTCACTCCAAGTGACAATAAGAAGTTGTCCATACCTGCAACAAATTTGCTTTTGGATTTCCCTGAAAGATACAATCCTGCTCATTACAACAAGAAGTATTCACAATCTTATCCTAGCCTATATTCCTCTGCTGCACACACCATTTTGAGTATAGGATTAAAATCCTGTCGCATGACTTGCGTGTGAGAACCACTCAAGAATTAATGACTCAAAGCTTTCAGATGCCCACACAAATTCCATTGGCATTTCTGTTTCTTCACACAGCAGAAACAGTCTCATATAACACCACACAAATGCATAAAAAGGAAAAAAGCTCAAAAAAAAAAAATCCACTGAACTGCCATGAAAACTAGGCCATAGAACAATCTATTAATCTGGTCTGCATCACACATCAAATTCAAAAGAACAATAGGGTCAAATGCTTGCATGTAGAAAGAAGAAAATAGAAAATCTATAGGTGATGGAGCCTAACATGAAGCATTTTCCTGTCATCTTCACAAAAACACTGCAATTAGGTTTATTATCTGCCTTTCTACAGCACTAAAAAAACCCAAACAAAACGTCAAAGAAGAAAAAATTATTTTAAACTTCAGTTTTAGAAAGTTGGGTAGCTAGCAGCTTCTCTACTTCTTCATTTGGAAACAGCAAATTGAAAAACAGTGCACAAGTAATAGCTGATACTTGTCAGTTTTTGAGACAACTGTTAGTATCACTTGGACAAGTATCCTGTGCACTCCATGGTCATGTCAGTGCTGCTACATTCATAAGGTGTTCTGAAGCCTGAGATTGTTGAACAGTGTATAAATAAGTATCAGAATGAAAGGAACAAAGTCTTTTTATTTCTTCCCTGTTTGAATACCAACAATAGGTACTCTGCAACAAACCATTATTAGCCCTGAGATTCATAGTAAAGGTCTACTAGTGTAACAGGACTAGAAGAAGGAAGGAAGAGAAGAAGGAGACAAATACCAGTCACTCAGCAAAGAGCAGGACTAGAACATCAGACGTGCTATGGACAGGAGTGTGGGGCACTGCCAGAGGTACTGAGAAAGGTTCATTGTTGCTGTGACTAACTTAGCACAAGACACTGGGGTTGCAGTCTGAATACCAGAAGCTCAGTACCAGTACAAAACTGAAATACAAATACTTTTTGAAACAGCAAAATAATTACTTTTTGTTGTAAAAAGGTGTTGGAGCTAAAAAATGAAAGGCGCAAACACTGTAAGAATCAAGAATTTCTTGGTATACAGAATAAAATATTAATCAAATATTTATATTCTGATTACAGAAAAAACGTATTAAAAGCTTTACTTACTTTGGATGGGCAAATTCATCCACTAGGACAACCTTTTCTATCAAGTCTCCACCAACGCTTCGAACCAAATCATAGAAATCATTCTTAGAGTATGTCTCAGAAGGCAGCCAAAAGGAGATGTCATTGATCAAAGGTGGATATCTGCTGAGTGGCTAAAAAAAAAAATAAAAAAAGCATACATTTATATGTGGCTGGACTTGGCATGTATACCCACAACTGTTCCAGACTTGTATAACACATGGAGCTCACATTTTAGAAGCTTTCTAAAATGCTTTTTGAAGTGCACACTACCTTATAAACAGCCAAGATGCAAGATTTTATACTAGGAAATATCTTTTAAAGATCCTCTCATAACCACTTTGATTTATTCATTCAGAAGAAAAAACTTGCTTTGTTGCTAAAATCAGCATTTATGAGCCTGAACACACTTTTGGATAAGAGTTGTTTAAAAAGAAGAGGTATTTTTAAGATGATCATCCACTTGGTAGAATTACACTTTTTAAAAGCATTTTTCAGACTTTTTACAGCTTCAAAAATTCTTATCACATTCATGTATAAAATTTATATGCATTTTATGTGATTTTTATATAACACACGTTTATTATTTGCACCTTCCAATTTCTAAGAAACTCTTATCAATAGGCACTTTCTTATTAAAAAGTTAGAATAAGAAACACACTTTAGCATAAGAGGGATCAGTTCACTTCCCAGTGGTTTTCATAGACATCCAAACAACTACAATAACAAAAAAGGTATTGCTATTGGCATAATTGTTCATTCCACAAGTACCACAACAGACTTTTAAACATCAAGTGGCATTTTTGCTGCAGACATGAAGACCTGATCTTGTGGGCAGACAATGTAACTTGTTATTTGCAAAAACAGTAAAAGAAAGAGAAACAAACCAAGTCAATTATTATTTTTTCAGTTTTGATGAAACTTCCTTGGGTTTCAGATGTTGCCTTTTTGGTGAGATGCTTCTCCCTTTGAAGAACAGAAAATGGTAATGCTTGCCTTTCATGACCTCTAGGTCATACAATATCTGACCTCTGCCTTCCATTAATGCACTGAAGTTTTAAAAAAAAGTACTTTTGCATAAGATTGTTGCGGTCTGCAGAAGAAAACCTCTTTTATTATTTTGCTTATATGTACAAGACATCCCATGTATACACCTAGGTCTATACATCATAGTATCTCACTAAAATGTGTATTCTATGCCTGGGAATGATTTATGATGAAGAAGTGAAAATCTAACTGAGTACCTGCTAAAGCAATAAACCTGTTAATAAGGCAAGTTTACAGCATGCTGATTTACTCAGATACTGTTCTGCAGAGTGTAAACCTGTCAATAAGTATCTGATAAGGAATACAGTGCAAGTTTTAAATTAATAACCCCTCCAACAAATAAATTTGTGGATCACAAATGATTATTCAACTTGTTAAAGAAAAAAACTTGTCAAATGAATTCATATTCTGTACATCAAATTTAAAAAAACCCAACAACTTGCACAACAAGTCCATCACAAAACAGCTTTTGATAAAACACTAATGAAGGAAATGCAAATGTTTCTGCTATACAAAAATCACAGCTGCAAATGCTGGAGCTGCTCCTCAATCAACAACCTGATACATGTGTTAGTGTAAAGTTATAATCCTGCAGTAGACCTCTATATTCTCACCTCACTCCTATCTACCACTATATTTACCACTGTTATATTTCAGAAGCCTGTTGATCAGAGTTCAAAGCTTGTGGGGACTAATCCAAAACTCACTGAGCTCCCAGCTTCATGACATTAATTATTCAACCAGAAGATGTGGTTCATGAGCCTAAGCATGAACAGATACCTACTTTCATTTACAGTTATAAGAACACTAAATAAAAATAATTACATGCTCAAGTAACTCAGTAACGTCCTAAAGTAGAGCACCCAAAATTCATAATGAATACTTACTATCAGTTTTAAGAGAAGCAGGATCATGTCAGGCACATGAACACAGCACTCATTTTCCCACTTAAAATGAGATGCACACAAGGACCCAATGTGGTCAGGTCTTGCAAATGCAACTGGAACAGTCTGACTTACATTATCAGTGTCATCAAATCCCATGTGAGCAAAGTTCCTTGAAGAAGTAACAAACTGTAGCTGGATTATCAGCTCTACTGAAAAACTGCTTCTTTGACTCAATCCATGGTGTCACTAGCCTAGATACAGAATTGTAATTTTGTATGTGTATGTTCGAGTGTGTTACAAAGACTGGAAGGACAAGTGCTTAAAACAGTAAGCATAACTTTTTTATTATTAGGCACTAACCTTTTCTCAGAGCCTTATAATGCAGAAAAATCTTTTATGCTAAAAGGCAAGGCAATAATCCTGTATTATACTGTCCCTTCACCACCTGGCTGCAGTCAATATCATTGCAGTAAGTATTATATCAACATTAAAGTTAGTATAAGGATAAAATTCCTAGTTCTCAAATGTATTGATCTGTTTGTTGTAGAGCTACATGAGCTACATAATAGTTTATTAGCTGCACCTAAAACGTGAATAGGCTAGTAAAAGAGATTCCAATTGGAAGTCAAAATGAAGTTCCTAAATTCGTATTCTGGCACCCCAGCAAATACATACTGTGGTCCAACAGATCCTTTTGCCATTCTCTGATTCCTTCTAAACTCTCCTGCTCTTTAACAACAGGATGGTCTAAAGCCCATTGACTTTGATCCTTTTCCAAGTTCAAGGCAAATACCAACCCCAGAGACCATTTCCTTATGAATTTACAGACATTTTAAAGGCTCCCCTTGAGAGTAATGTGTTCTTTCCACTAAATTTTTTACCCTGCTGTCATGTCCAGCCACCACTTCCAGCTACATCCTCTTCATGGTTTCTCTTCCAGCGCAATGCTCGGAGAAGCTAACAGGACACCATCTGGCTCTGTAGTCTGTGTGTTGGCCGAATCCTAGAATGCTACCCAAGCCTGGAAGGCCTGCTGTTCCTCCTTCCACACCCTGACCACTCTGCTTAGGTTTCTGGGGAACCAAAAAGAGGTTTATGAAAAGGTAGAACTGATCCCACCTGCAGAGCACTGCTGCAAGGCAGTGGCAGACAGCACTGCCGATGCACAGACAGCTCTGTGTCACTCCTTTTGGTTCCATCAGAGCTTTGCCACCACAGTGCTGCTTTAAATGTTCTGTTTACTTTCCATTTCAAACACTGCAGTGTACTGTCTTTGACATTTTTCAACGGTCTCGGAAAATATGAGTGCTTTCCCAGTAATTACACTATCTATAAGACTCCACTGAGCCCATGTTGTAGGAAACATTGCAAATAATGATATTGCATTTTTCAATCACCCAAGGTGAAAGCATTCAGGACTGCTGAATTACTATAATTTTTTTAAAAAATGAAATGGAAGCTTATCATGATGCACCCTCAATGATACATGTTTACTAGTCATTAGTCACACATCTTTCTCTGGTTAATAAGTAAGCCAAGTATTTACTAAAACTGCAAGCTCTTCCCTCTCAGGATGCTAATTCTAGTATATAAATGAGTAGCTGGGACACCAGTGTTATATTCTGCTCTGCCACCCTGCCTTGCCCATGCCTAGATGTACCTGAAGAGTGCACCACTGAAAACTCAGGGCTGCGAGTCTTCCGTACGGGTTTGTGATAGTTTAGGGCATTCCTCATGTCCAGCTCTCCGTTCTTTCTGCCTGAGATTACTGCCCCTGCAGCAGCTGATAAAATACACATGTGCCTATTCCTCCACCACTGCAGTTCACAGCCTGCTGCAGCCCACTGAAAATTTCCCCTCTCAGTGGGCAAGGGGACAGGAGAACTTTTGTTCAGTGGCTGCTCACTCAGTCCTTTCCCTGCTACCAGCTGCAGATGGGGGAACACAGCAAATGAGTGACAAACACAGCAGAGGAAAAAGCTGTACTTGTATTTTGCCAGAGGTGACATAAATGCAAGGTTAATGACGACACATACCAAAAATTGGGTTAGCAATTCCACAGCAGCCAAGCTATTAAAAAGTCAGCCATGCGTTACTGCCATCACCAGTCTAAGGCAGAAAAATATGAAATTTAGCAGCATCGTGGCTGTCATGCTTTAACAGTCCTGTGTCACCTCTATTTTGGAGAAATATCTACATAGAATCATAGAATGTTAAGGAGTTGGAATGGACCTTAAAGATCATCCAATCCCAATCCCATTGCCATGCGCAGGGACGTCTCCTACTAGATCAGGTTGCTCAAGGCCTTATCCAACCTGGCTTTGAACACTGCCAGGGTTGGGGCATCTACTACCTTCCTGGGCAACCTGTGCCAGTGTCTCACCACCCTTACAGTAAAAAATTTCCTCCTGATATCTAACCTAAATTTCCCTTCTTTCAATTTGTACTCATTACTCCTTGTCCTATCCCTATAGTTCCTAATGAAGAGTCCCTCTCCAGCTTCCCTGTAGGTACCCTTCAGATACTGGAAGGTTGCTATGAGGTCTCCATGCAACCTCTTCTCCAGGCTGAACAGCCCCAACTTTCTCAGCCTGTCTTTCTAGGAGAGGTGCTCCAGTCTTACCAACTTTGTGGCCCTCCTCTGGACCTGTTCCAAGAGTTCCATGTTCTTCTTACATTGGGGACACCAGAACTGCACACAGTACTCCGAGGGAGGTCTCATGAGAGCAGAGTAGAGGGGGAATATCACCTCCCTTGACCTGCTGGCTACACTCCTTTTGATGTGGCCCACGATTTGGTTGGTATTCTGGGCTGTGAGCACACACTGCAGCTCATGTTCAGTTTTTGATCAACCATCCTTCTCCGCAGGACCACAGCAAATCATTTCTCCACCCAGCATGTATGTAGGTGAGTCTGGGATTGCTGTGACCTGGGTGTAGGACCTTGCACTTCACTTTGCTGAACTTCATGAGGCTGGCATCAGCCCATCTCTCAAACGTGTCAAGGTCCCTCTGGCTGGCATCCCTTCCCTCCAGTGTGTCGACTGTACCCCACAGCTTGTTGAAAACTTAGTTTATGTACATAAACTATGTAGTTTTAATGCAACTACATATTCTCATCAAAATGAAAGCTACAGTCCTGCAATAACTAAGCCTTTCTTAATATATTCCATGGTGAAACTACATTAATTCAGTGTTATCATAGGAAATTCAAACACGTAACAGGCATGAAATTCAAATTTTCAAATTTACAACTGTAACTTAGCCCCCTTGCACATAATGAAGTTTCCTGTATTAGTGTGTATGCTTCTAGATTTACACTTTCATATTTATGACCAGCGTAGACAAATTACAGTTGCTGCAGGAAACATAATTTTGAATTTCTTGGCTGCCAGGGCTTAAAATTCACAGTCACAATGTTCCCCATTATTGTAAGTTTTCTGCCCCTCCCTTCACCAAATCAATTTTTTTATTAGTTACATATAGTCAGTTCTATATATTCATATATGTACACACATACACTTTTTATGTGTAAACATACACACACATCACCAAAAGAGGAAACAGGGAAATTTCAACAGAGAACTTCCACAAAGTCTGAGAAGCAGATATAAAAGTATGTTCTGGGATTAAGCTCTTAAAACCAAACCAAACAGTCTGGGATCGATGCACTACTCTCTCCTCCTGCAGGGAATGGCAGAAGTATGTTAGCCTCTAGTGATGCTCTGAGCTTCTTAGGGAATGAACACAGAAGCATGATGATCCCTTTCTGGACAGCAGTCTGCCTCCCTCAACAGAGTTCTTAATCTCGAAAACCACACATGCAGGTAGAGGAAACACCATGTGTTCGTGGGAACATCAAGTGCTCCATGGACTTCATGCGCTCTGCTTCTACACAGACCATTTTGAGTGGAAGAGGTTTTCTTTGCCCATGGATGAGAATGCTCTGTCCCTGATTTGAATACCATGTGAGTGCCTTTGAGTGTGCCATAAGGCTTCAAACCACTAATTCATTCAGGATGGAAAGGGAAACACCCTTCATTATTTTTCACAGAAGCAAAGGGAAGAGAGGAGACAGAGCAAGGGAAGCATCAGGTTTCACATGAACTAAGGGTACATTTTTCTCCCACACTGTGCAGACTATAACTAAAGACCTGTTACATGGGAAAAAAAAGGGACTAAACAAATGCATGGTGTACATGCAATTCAACCACATCTTTTGTTCAGCAGTTCTCTCATGGCTTCAAACAGGATCAGTAAAAGTAGAGAAGAGTCACACTGTTTGCGTACCTGCTTTACTGTTCTCCAAGCACTTGCTGTTTGCCGTCATGGGAGACAGCATACTTGAGCTGGATGGTTATGTATAGCATAACAGGTCCTTTCTCTTTAAATAAAACCCTTCCTTCATGGCATTCTGGTAATGACAATATTAAGAAACCAAGTCTCCTTTCTTTTTCTAGTTCAGTGATTTCTCATCTTAAAACAAGTATGAAGGACAGCATAAAGACATTGAGCTATGGCAGAGAACTGGGTGTACACCAACTTTGATACAACTCCTCTTAGGTTTGGCAGCAGTACTATGTAATCAAGTCTTCTAGGGGCTTCAGGTGTGGGGGAAAGGAGAGGATTGCCCAAATGTTCTTGCAGCCATCTCCGTTTTCCTTTCTAACTAGCCTGGTTTCTTTCCCTTCCTAAAGGTTTTAATTCGTTATGGCTGATGCAAATGTTTGATATCTAAGCTGTGTTTAGGAGCCCTGGTTCTGACACTGCTCTTTCGTTTCAGCTGAGAACCCAAGAGAAAGCTACCACCAGCCACAAGGAGCATTTGCCTAGATACTGAAGCTGACTGGACTTGCCAACACATACCCACAGGTCAAATCAATCAAATAATATCCCAGTTTCCACTCCAAATAGTGCAGTTCACAGCCCTTTATAAGGGTGAAAAAGGAGGAGGAATGTCAGACTCCACAGTAGAGATCAATACCTTGAAGAAAATCATACGCTTGGCAGAAAGACTGACTTGTTTGTCAGCAGCAGCAGACTGCACAATTAAAACAGCATTGGGTTACAAGTACTTGTTGTTCCTCAGCTTGGCAAAGGACTCTCTTTGCCTTTACCTCCTTCACCCCGGAGAAAAACATAATAATGGAATTATGGAAATACATGAAGTACCTTGTAGAAAATATAAGAAAGAAAACAATGTTATCAAGCAACACAATAAATTAAACTGTTCACAAAGGTGAAATATTCCTTCCCTGGTAACAAGAGGACACAGAGAAGGCACAGTTACTGAATGTCTTCTTTGCATCAGTCTTCATTGAGAAGACCAGTCCTCAGGTATCCCTGACCCAGAAGACCACGGCAAATGAATCCGGAGTGGAAGACTTTGCCATGGTCAAGGAGGATTGGGCTAGAGAACACCTAGGTAAACCTGACATTGACAAGTCCCTGGGGCTTGATGGGATGCATCCACAAGAACTGGACACCACAGCAAGGCTGGTCACAATCATCTTTGAAAGGTTGTGGAGTTCAGGAGAAGTGCCTGAAGACTGGAAGATAGCAAATGTCATCCCAGTCTTCAAAAAGGGCAAGAAACAGGGCCCAGAGAACAATCGTCTAGTCAACCTCACCTCAAGCCCTAGAAAGCTGATGGAGTGCTTCACTCTAGAGGCAATCTCTATCCACATGAAGGACAAGAAGGTGATCAGGAATAGTCAGCATGGATTCACTAAAGGCAAGTCATGCTTGACCAACCTGATTGCTTTCTATGATGAAATAACTACCAGGATAAATGAGGGGAGTGCAGTGGATACTGTCTACCGTGACTTCAGCAAGGCTTTTGACAATGTCCCTCACAACATCCTTGTAGGCAAACTCAGGATGTGTGGACTGGATGAGTGGACAGTGAGGTTGACTGAGAACTGTCTCAACAGCAGACCCCAGGGGGTCATGATCAGTGCCACAGGGTCTAGTTGGAGGCCTGCCACTAGTGATGTCCCCCAAGGTTCAGTACTGAGCACCGTGACTTCAGCAAGGCTTTTGACAATGTCCCTCACAACATCCTTGTAGGCAAACTCAGGATGTGTGGACTGGATGAGTGGACAGTGAGGTTGACTGAGAACTGTCTCAACAGCAGACCCCAGGGGGTCATGATCAGTGCCACAGGGTCTAGTTGGAGGCCTGCCACTAGTGATGTCCCCCAAGGTTCAGTACTGAGCACAGTATTGTTTAACTTACTCATCAATGACTTAGACAAGGGGACAGAGCACATCCTCAGCAAGTTCACTGATGTCACAAAGCTGGGAGGAATGGCTGATACATCAGTGGGCTGTGCTGCCCTTCATAGGGACCTCGACAGGTCAAGAGAGATGTGCAGAGAAGAACCATTTGAAGTTCAACAAATGCAGGGTCCTGCACCTGGGGAAGAATAGCTCCATGCTCCGGTACAAGCTGGGGGCCAAACTGCTGGAAAGCAGCTCTGCAGAGAAGGTCCTAGAGGTCCCGGTGGACCACAAGCTCTCAGTGAGCCAGCAGGATGTCCATGTAGCCAAGAATGCCAATGGTATCCTGGGCTGCATTAGGAACAGTATTGCCAGCACTCAACCCTAGTGAGGCCACATCTGGAGTACTGCATCCAGTTCTGGGCCCCTTGGTACAAGAGGGAGATGGAGCTCCCGGAGCAGGTCCATTGGAGGGCTGAAGATGATTAAGGGACTGGCACATGAGGAAAGGCTAAGAGAGTTGGGCCTGTTCAGGCTCAAAAAGAGACAACTGAGAGGGAACCTCATCAATAGATATAAATATCTGAAGGCAGGGTATCAGGAGGATGAAATCAGGCTTTTCTCGGTGGTGCCAAGCAACAAGACAAGGGGCAATGGGCAGAAACCAATGCATACAAGGTTCCACCTGAATATGGGGAAGAACAACTTTACTGTGCAGGTGACTGCATGCTAGAACACATTGCCTGCAGAGGTTGTGGAGTCTCCCTCACTGGAGGTATTCAAGAACCATTGGGATGCAATCCTGTACAATGTGCTCTAGAATGGCTCTGCTTGA
The DNA here is from genome assembly GCF_000695815.1 of Acanthisitta chloris. Classification (NCBI taxonomy): domain Eukaryota; kingdom Metazoa; phylum Chordata; class Aves; order Passeriformes; family Acanthisittidae; genus Acanthisitta; species Acanthisitta chloris. Next base: position 61,758 of record NW_008690671.1, on the reverse strand, counting down.
ACAGGAGGTTGGACCAGGTGACCCACTGTGGTCCCTTCTGTGATTCTACATCCAGTTTGAGCAGGGAGGTGCCATGGGGCACAAACTGTCTTTCTAGCTAGGTCTCAGACTTCAATGTGGGATGACACAGATGCAGCCTGGCCAAATCTGTGGACCAGATTCCTCTCTGCTGTGCAGTGCATGCCACCATGTGAGCTCTGTCCCTTTCCCACCTAAGCCTTGCCCTCTGGAGTCTTGTTTAAGGTAAGAGTTTCTCTCCTGAGCCACATTTCAGGTTCCCTGAAGGCACAAAACAAGAAAGAGTTTAACTGTTTATATTCTGCCTAAGTAGTCACCAGGTAGCTCTTCATAGCATCTTATTTAGTTACCTTTTCCAATGCTAGTGAAGCACCTTTGATCAGGAAAACCCCCAGAAGACTCTTCAGAAATGCACTCATATGTGCACATGCACAATAACAAGTACAACCTTTCTTGTATGCCAAAAGTTGCAGCTTATTATAGAGAAGCCTGCCTGACAAAGGAAAGTCAATATCTAATGTGACACTGCAAAAAGTAAGATAGGTAACAGCCAATGAAGAGATTAAACTTCTTAGATAAGCTGCTTCATATTTTCCAAACACCAGGAAGAATGAACAAGAGGATGGGTGCTGTGGCAGAATGAGTGGGTAAAAAGCCTGACTTTACACATGTTCACCCAAAAGTAATGCTAGTTACTAAGTCTATGTGGTCCCACCATAACGAGAAACAGTGTTCTTACACACAACATTATTTTAAATTGCAAGAACTTTATTTTAAAGTCAAGCTCATTTAAATTTGTCATGAAAAATGTTTCAAGTTTGAAGTCACAATACGCTTCTCTGAGTGCAAATATGTATTTTAAACTGACCTGTGGTCAAAAAACTAAGAAACTATGCATGGCTTTTGAGAAGCTTTCCAGACACAAAAGGATCACTTCTATTGCCACTGAAAAGGTTATTTTTCTATGATTAGTAAGGAATTGAAAAATAATCAGGAAAGATGAAACCAATGAAAGGATTGACCTAATCCTATTAAAAGCAAGGATGTTGCAGTGTACAAAGCAGAGAGATTTCCAGACACCCATTTGCTTGGGCATTCAGATATGCCTTGCCTCTTGTGATCTGATTATAAAAACCACCAAAAGATAAACATAAATTATTCCTAATTACCAGTGATGGACTCTGTGTTCTGTGGTTGACAAGTCAAAATTGATTTCTCATTTCCATGGAACAGAATAAGACTCACAGGCAGAATCACTGAAAGGGGTGTCTCCCTACTACTCACTCCCACATCTCAGCTTCTTACAAACCCCTTTTGAAAGCATCTAGGTGAAGAAGATACTAGCCTGTCATTTTCCTATCACACTTCTATGCCTACTGTGGAAAAATATGCATTTTCCTCCTGCTTCTTGCCTAGCCTCCCAGCTGATAGCCTACTGAACTGGCTGGTTTCACGGTGCAAGTCTTCTCCCATTTCAATCACAGATCTATCACTGCAAAACAACTGAAAACCAAAAAATGCTTTTTTTGGCATCACTTTTCCATTTGAGAAGTTGCTACCACAAAACTGATGTGACACAAAGGGCAACAGATGGGACAATCCTTATCGAGTTGTGATGTCATCTACAGAAAATGAGCAAGCTTCTGTCTTGGGGAAGGAAACCAGTGATTTGGAACCACCAAAGAGGTAAAGTGGGCTTTCACACCAAACCTAATAATTAACACTTATGACTGCCTTTTGCACAGGCTGTCCATATTCTGTCTGTCCTTCCTACCCAAATCTTCCACCCCACAGACAAAATCGTTCTATTAGGGTTTTTTGTTTTTTGTTTTTTTTGTAGTAGGGGAAAAAAGGGCAGAGAAGACATAGACTTCAGCAGAAAACCAATTTCTCAGCAGATTTCCTCTTCAGCAGTGCTGAGCACCTGCAGTTCCTGCAGAAGGCATTGGTTGCTGCAGGTATTCAGTTTTTTGCCATGCTCAGAAGTCAGGTTTCCTCCTTTTGGATGGTTTGGTTTGCATGTTTTTTCTCATTATGCTTAATAATAATGCTAAGATAAATAGCTCAGTGGGGTAAAATACTGCACCCATCAACAATTCATATAAAAGATTTATATCCAAATAAAGAATGCAAGTATTTGGAAAAAGACTGCAGCAATATGAAGATGTATTTCTTCCAAATACATAGCATAACAATGGAAACAAAGTGCACCCAATATTTTATTTCAGCTTAGATGAAAAACCTCATATAAAGCACTGTTGATTGCATTTCCTTTTCTGCTCATTAAATTCACCATTCCAGAGAGTTATTGTTTAAATAGCAGAATCTCCAGAACACTTGAATATGACTTACACCAAAATAAGTTGACATCACAAATCTTACAGGCACAGGCAACCCCTGAAAAACTCCTTCTTCCCACCTAACAAGTTGTACTTGTTTTTTCTCTCTCATTCCTAAAAATCATAGAGATTTCCAATACTACAGCAACAATGCTTCATATTTCTTAGCCAGACAAAACTTCACATAATGCCCTGGACATTGCTCTGCTACAAGAGTATGTCCTAATTTTTCTACATTTTTCAGACTTATGAACTAATCTATACCATCTGGGAAATGCTACTGTAGATGCTGCATCTAAAAATCTATGCTTCTAGGAAATTAGAAGATTCCAGTCGCCATGTACAGCAATTTACCTGAGCGTGTTACTGGTGGTTTTGAAACATTCTTATCATTTTCAGTGTCACTGAAACAGCTGAGTTTCCTTCCTGACTTGGGAAAACTGCCCAAGTGGCATCAGAAATGGCTGCCCATGGAAGTGGTGGAATCACTATCCTTGGAAGTGTTCAAAAGGCACGAGGATGTGGCACCTGGAGACACGGTTTAGTGGTGAACACAGCAGTGCAAGGGTAACAGTGGCCTCAATGATCTTAGAAGTCTTTTCCAGCCTTAATGATTCTATGACTCTTGGCAAAGTCCAGTACTTTAGTTTCCAGGGCAGAGAAGCCATGAGCTAAGAACAGACCAAGCACAAAAAAGCACAAAAAAGTACACTAAGCATTTAAGTATGCAGCGACAAAATGCAAAGAAGATTTAAATCTCTACAAGCAGAATCCTGGTGCAGAACAGGAATTTCTTTATCACCTTTATTTTACAAGAATCAGAAAATGGGTTCACTATTGTTAATTTAGGAGAACAGGTTACATGTGGGAATAACTATGCATATTGGATTTAACACATGTGCAGGAGCAGAAGGATGGAAGCAATCCTCAAAAGACGGGACTTCTTCTCATCAGTAATTTTTATGAAATTGCAAAACCAAATCCTCTGCAGCATATGCCCCCCAAAGCGTTACTTATCTGTCATATTTTGTTTTAGGCTGTCGAACTATGGTTCACGTGTCTCTCACACTAGCAAGATGAAGGAAATTGAGGACGGATATGATAAGAATAATACGGTTCTTCCCAACTGTGCCTTCTGTTGTTTGGCTATTCTCTGTAGCCTAATTCATATTCTGATCAGAAAAGTGGTAGCTGAAAATCAGAGTTTTTTATTAACACCATGTACCTCAAAAGGTGCTCCTGTTCATGCATACACACACATACAGCCCTCATTTCCTAGGGACACTCCACAGCTGAGCTACAATGTCTAATCATGCTGCAGATGATGACTGTAGGGGTTTAGGCATGATTTTAAAGACCACTTTATAAAAGCTCTTTGCAAGGTGTATCTTTTGCATGCAAAACATTGGCACAAATGTTAAAAGAGCTACCAAGTAAACTCATGAATGACAAACCCCATCTTTTTATCCAACACTGGAAAAAAGACTTAGAGATTATTTCCTACTAGTTTTGAGATCAAGTTTTTGGTTTTGTTTGCCCCTTTATGTTTCTGTGCTTGTGTGTGCATACAAACACATACCTGTATCTCTGAAAACACATACTTGCATAGTGTGTGTTTAGGCACATTTTAAACAGAAGTTTATTCTTACATCAAATGCGCAACGTATGCTCACAAAGAGGTATTTAACCCTGCTATAGGCATGCAGGTATTCAGACTGTGAGAGTTACCTAGGACTGCCAGCCAGAAATAAGAGTCCCATTAGGTAGACAGAGCACAAAATAACAACACCTGTCCTGAAGAACTTTCCAACCTTTTAGGTAGACAGAGCACAAAATAACAACTCCTGTCCTGAAGAACTTTCCACCCTAGGGCAGTTTGGAGAAGACATGCCAAGGCAGGAGGTGCAAGACAACTACAACTGTAAACAGAACGGAAAACGGAACTATCGAGTAGGGAAATTTGAGTCACTTCTCAGGTCAGGACCAAAGACTAAAGTCAAGATCGTTAGGGTGCCATGCTCCTAACCAGAACTCTATTAATCACAGTGTAATTAAGCCAACTTTGGGAAAACACTGCAAGTATATAAGGGTTACCCTCCTTACTAGCTACATACTTTTGTAGACAGCAAGACTGAAAGCTCTTAACATCTGGATTCTTGTCAAAACCACTGGCAGCTGGTTCTCATAGCTTCACATAGCCAATACAAAATCCATTGTTATTTTAGATTCCAGGTTTACTTCTTCACCTAATATTAATTTAATGTAGGTTTCAGCATATATATCACTGCTGGAAATTGCTCCATGGCTTATTTAAGCACTTGGTATAACCATTACACTTCATCATTTGGGATGCAATAAAGATTGGTTGATATATTCAGCAGTGGAATTACTCATTTGTGAGCTATTTGTTTCGAAGAGCCTCAACCAGACAAATTGCAAATATATGAGGTTTAGAGATCAGAGCAAAACACAGTAACACATGCTTTTTTGAAGCTTATTTCAGTTTTTGCTAAGTAATCATTTAGATAGTATTAGGTGTACCTTGACTGGGTTGCACTGGCTTTTGCCTACCAAAAAAAAAAAAAAAGGACATCAGCAGTAAAATGATTCTACTGATAATAACTGCACAGTGCAGCAGCATTCATATGTGGAAATTCATTTTGCATCTATATCATGTTGCAGTGAACTCAAAATGCACTCAAGGCTACAGTTGGTCTTTTTTGTTTAAGAACAAATTGGATGGAAGTCCCTGGTGGTCTGTTCCCAGTTGCTGGGAATATCTATCAGTTGTATCGATGACACATCTACTGGTTATACCATGTTCTCTATGCATTCACCCCTCACCCTCTACACTGCCTCAAACAGGAAAAGTGCTGTCTCTTCAGTTGTGCTGAGGGCATGAAGCAACACTGAGATGTGGATCAGGGAACTGATATGGTTTTAAGGACCACAGAGGAAAAAGGGTCCCTGGATCCATCACACAGTGTAGCCACAAAAGTAGGTTCTGCAGTACATCTGAAGAGCACAGCAAACACTACATGGGAAAACGGGTACATGGGAAAAAAGAAAAAATCGTGCTTCTCACCCTGACAGTGTGAGAAATAGGGATCTGGGAATGAGTGGTAGAGAGCAGTCATTACACCACCAAAATCCTTTAAACAAAGAGAAGTTTCAACTGCTGTCTCTGAACCTGGCAGTCAAAAGAGAGGATATCTTCTGGGTGGACACAGTAGTGTTGCACATTCCTAGCTTCCAAAATTATGGCACTCACTAGGTTCGTTAGTAAAGTCCTGAAGCTCACACACAGCTGAGGCTTTGAGGAAACACATAATTACACCCACGTTTTAGAGTTACCTGCCATGTCATAAAAACTCTATTGGTGATTAAACTGTGTGTTAGCACAGACAACTGAAGGTAAGGATAAAATATTTTTGCTCTTTATACATATGTATACACACATATTCCACCCACTCTAAACAAATTCCAACTGGGACAGTTAAGTACAAAGCAGAAAACTCCTAACATCCAGAAAGAACTGCTCAAACCAGCTATTTTGCTACAAGTCCCCACCAGTTAGATGAAATCTGCTATCGGGATGTGACAAATTAACAGAGGTGAATATAGGAGTTTTCAAATATTCTAAGACTGTGAAAACAACCTAGAAATACCTAAAATATTTTCAAGTAACATGGTGAGAGAAGGGAAGAGTGCAATGTTTTTGCTAATGAATATCATAGGCTTATCTGTATATCTCACTGTTATCAAGGTGTCTGCTAATTGGATGACATGGATTTGCTTCGCCCTTTGGTACTCCAGCAGACAACACATGGAGACAGTACCTAAGATAAATATCACTAACTAATCTAAGCACAAAGGGCTATTGACATTTTTCTAAGTACAGGCAGAAGGGAATTAAACTATTGCTGATTTGTTCAGGTTCAGTGGGAGGCTATCTGTGAGAACAGAGTGCAGTGTGTGGGTAGAGAGATGGAAACATGGCATGCAAGAAAACCTGCATAATTGGTATTAGCTCAAAGGGCAGCAGCTGGATTGTCAGGAACCTCACCCCCTGTCAGTGGTGACATTTTGCCAAGAGTTTCAGTAATATGCTCTCAGACACATGATATGACCCTTGGGGTGGTCCTGTGCAGGGCCAGGAGTTGGACTTCCATGATCCTTGTGGGTCCCTTCCGACTCAGGATATTCTATGAATATCATCTCAGGGCAGCCTTAGTCATGGGCACACTAAGCGTTTCACAAATCCAAACCCAAAATTTGGAGTCCAGTGATGGTTACTGCCCCTAAAAGCTGATGTGCTACCTGTATGACAAATGACAATGAGCAGATGAAGGCTGGAGGTAGAGTCTGCTGGAACCATGAAATGGAAGTCATAAGAATCATGTCTCACAGATATGTCTCTCAGGCTTTACCACCTCAGATATGTGTTACCAGCTGTTTTGGCAGGTATTGCAAGAAATGGGAGTTTGTGAAGTAGAGCTTTTTGATGCGTGCCTGAGTTTTGGAGAGCTGCTATAAATGTTTCAATCATTATTCTCAGACAACATATTCTATATTCCTTACTTTCAGCACTACCTTCACACTTATCCCAAACTGGATGATAATACTTTAAATTACAGAATTGCTTTGATGGCTCGTGGTCATAATTTTTGTGGTCACTCACAATTCTTTCAAAACAAGATCAGGAGTAGATGTGTAAAGTACAAAATCCAGGAAGATTTCCTAATTATCTAGAAAATGACTTTTACATCAGTCTCAGCAGTTTCTTGCCTTAAACCTACTCTCCTTTTCTGTGTCTTTCTCCCCTTCTTGCTCTGCCACCTAACTTGTGCAAAATTCACTTTAAACCAGACCTTTCCATACTGCTCCCAATGCCCAAAGTGCAGCAATTTTCTATCATTCCCTCACTTTGTCTTATGTCAGTGGCTTGTTTCTTCTTGCATTCAGTCTCATGTGAGTCTGAATGTCTCCACATTCTGAGCTCCTATTTTCTTGTTTCCTTACTCTGTTTGCAGTCAGTTTTCTTCAGTTAAGAATGGAAATTCAAGTCCTGTTTACTCTCTGGATGTTTGCTTGTTGACTTTCTCTACCCAAGTGTTTATCAGCAAAACTGTCTTAGAACAAAGATTTTGAAAATAAAGTTAGTGGTTTGTCAGATTAAACTCTTCTTGCTTATAACAGTCATTTTTAAAGTTTTCATTGCATCAGCCCTGCAAGGTGTTGATCACTCTCAGCTGGGTCCCAGAAAGGACGGAGATCTCTGACCTGAAACTATTTAGGCATTTAGGTTATGTTTGACTGAGCACATGAACTATCCCATTGATTTAAATGGGACTACTCACAAGTTTAAAGCTCAGCGTGTGCTTCAGTACTTTGCCTGACTGGGGCCAGAGGGCTCAGCCTCCCAGAGCTTCAATACCAGCACTACCAACAAATGATACAAGATGTAACATCCTGGCAAGAAGACTTGATGATCAAGTGATTTCTAATCCAAATGTGCAGCTGGGTGCAGCATCTCTGCAAACAAGAAGATATTTCTGCTTGCTTTCCATGTATATCCAATACTAAGAAACAGGAGTTCCATTATGTCCTGCAGAGCATACAGACAAACCTGAGATGATATACAGCACTGTAAGGTTTTATTGACATTCACTTAAGATGATCTACATAAGTCACTCTTAGAAATTCAACCTTCACAAAGTCATGCCAATAAAATGTTTATGCTACACCATCATCTATCTATTCTCTCCACATGCATACACACACACATTATATATCTCCAATTACAGTAAAACTAATTAGACAATAAATCACAGTTCAGACTATACCTCGTTTGTTCAGACATCCAAGTTAAATTTACATACTAATGGTTGTGTATTTGCCTTTAATAGATGCACTATTAGAAAGTAAACATAATAAATGAATAACCATTTTAACATGGAGTTACCTAATCTTGATGAAAAATATCTGAAAATGTAGCAACCAGTGAATCCGGTTACTTTTTATTGGAAAATAAAGCTTATCACAGACTAAGGAGATAAACATAAATTATATGGAGTAGCATACTAATGATAGATCAGACAGACCCATCCTGTGCAGTGAATGTAATAAGACCAAACTTGTTAAAATGGATAGCATATACACAGCATATACATTAGATGCTCTCCTTCTCAAGCATGGAATAAAGGATATAGACTAAGATGGATTAATTTGCAAAAGTTCCCATAGGACCTGATAGTTATTTTCAGCATCTTCTAAAACTTTAGGACAAGCTCTATGTCTCCCAGCAACATCAGGCATGTGCACAGTGATGGTGACTGTCTCAGAAAACTGAAAAGTGAACAGTATGGTAAAAAAGTTGGACTGTCTAACTGTGTGAACAAGAGGGTTCACATACATAGCAAATAGTGCAAACTGGGCTACTGGATAAGTCCTTTGTCATTAGAATAGGAGCTGAATTTCTAAGTCACACTGAGCAAAGGCAAATGGGACCAATTAAGGCCCAGCTTTTGCTATTTTGCACAGGAGAAAGAGCAGCTCACTACAACTTCCTTTCTGGTACAATGAATCAATTCTTTCCACACAAATACATCCTTCTGATTATATATATTTTTTTTTCATCTCTGCCAGCCTGGACTGTTCACTTTTCAAAGCACAAAGCAGTCTCCTATATTAGGGCCACATATACCATTCCGGCTACAGCTGTGCAGGAGGTGAACAGCGTCAATTCAAGTCGTTTGTCAAGTCTCCTCACTCCACTGCCAAAGGTTACTAGCAACTCAGGCCTCCCAGCAGAGCTGCTCTAGGAACTTTGTCTGTCATGGTGCCATTAGAATGATACTGGTTAGAAAGTCTATTATTTTGTGTATTGAAGCTACCAGATTATTATGAAGGAACTGAGCTTGGAGAGACTGCATGTGCCAGCAGACACAAGGCAGGAGCAGCCTCTGGAGATGATGGAAGAGGGTGGTAAAAAGGAGACAGTGCTAGGCTCAGTGCAGATATTGCAGAATACTACAGATATTGCAGAAACGAGGAAAAGAAGCAAGCAACTCCCATAATCTCACAGAGGGAGTCTGTACTTTAGATAGGAATCTGACCCAGATTCCCTTTGTACCGGTGCTTCCCTCAGAATAGCATAAACATGCTTCTGCTTGACCTCAGTCCAGGCCACAAGGTTCATCTGCAATTGAGATAAATAATTATTTAAAACAACAGCAGCCACAGACACCAGCAGCATCAAGTGACAATGACTTTGTGAAGAGACTGTAACAGGAGTCAACTGACATGACATGCTACTTGCTAGCCATGACAGCAAAATGATAGACGTTCCAGGAACCATCCTGCCACCAAAGACCATTTGTCTTAATCAAAACCTCTGGGCACACCACACTCCACCTCAACTGTGAGTGCTTTTCTTTAAATGTCTTTTCATTTTTGGACCTTTTCTTCGGAGTTGTCAGCCCACAGACACATCTCTTTTGGTAAGAATGCTGGCTCAGGATGAACTGGAAAGCCATTACATGGAACTACACTCAGAGCCTGACAAACACAGATGTAACACAGCACACTAGATTGGAAACTAAGCCATTTATTTCATTGTATTATGCCTTGCAGGTTCTTAGTCCCTTCTGCCCTGTCCATACTCAGCCTTTCACTTCACAGCCCGAGCAGAAGCCCTACACAAGTAACTGAGGGCAAGTTACCAGTCTCTGATCCCCCACACTGCTGTGACTTGTGTCCAATTATTGCTAGAGTGATTTGCTAATCCAAATCCATGCAATAATCTGATCTGCAGGGAGAAGCACTCTAACACTGCTGTGCTGAGTGGTCATAGTGGTACAAGCACTGCCAGCTTTTCCCAGCAGCTTTTTGACCTACTAAAGCCTGCACACATATACTGAGCAACTGATGACACAGGGAAACGTCTGACACATTCAGGCTGTTAAAAGGCACAAAATGTATACTTTAAGTCCCAAGAAAATGCTCCAATTAAACTCACTTTTTGAGTAAGAGTATGTTTAGTCTAGCTAAAGGCTACTGCTATGCAGTGTGGACTTCATGTATTTGAAGAACATTTTAATGAACAGAAAGAAAAATATTTATGTTGGTGGATAATATTCAGATTATACGGAACCCAAAGGTTGAGAGGTCTATCTCAGTTAGGCATAAAAAGGATGGACATTTACCCAGGCATTCTGAGGCTGCAGGATTCAATTTGTGTCACAAAAGGCTCTCAAAACACCTGGTCTCTCTTGGCTGAGTTCAGTCAGGCTGAAAAGCACTGCATGGCCTTGCATGCAGAAAATCTGACTCTTTTAAAATATCCATTGAGATTTCTTACAACATCAACACTGGAAGACAGGCTAAAAGTTTTCTTTCAAATATGATATGAATAAACCATGTGATTCATTAATTATGACTCTTTAGAAAGTAGACAGGTGCAGAAGGTCTGCTAACTTGGTTTTACAGCATACCTGAAAAACAACATCAAACATAAGGAAAAAAACTGAGATCTTAGGGTAGCACCAATAAGTACTTCACAGTATTTTCATTCAAAGGTTCATTAACCCTTTAAAAAGCAATACCAGTATGTACTAGAAGTATATACAGTATTAAGCCTGAAAAAGCTCAATGTCAGATACAAGATGAAAGCTGGTTACAGACTTCCTTTTGAACAAAACCCAAGCTTGCCCCTAGTCTCCTATATTCAGATACAGCACTGAAAAAATATAAACTAAGAGCTGGGGAGAACTACTCTACCAAAACTGAAAATGAAATGTCCAGGTGATGTGTGTGTATATGTATGTGCTAAAAGGGAAAGGGGGAAAAAAAAGAATAAAAATAAATAAATAAATAAAATTCCCTAAGGAGTTGTTGATACCAGACCAAAAACCTGTTTCTAAATCATTTGCTATATCCTTTCTTTAGAAGAGAGATAGAAAACATTGAAAATAATCCATCTCTCCACCTCTGCTGCCCCACTCACATATCCCTCATTCTCCCAGCCGCTATACTTTTCACTGGCCTATTTACTGGGGTACAGCTGCTAACACACTAATGTGATAAAGCAATAGGGCCTGCCAAAATTACTCCGGTCTTCTGCTTTGAGTCAAGTTCAAACACAGTGGCAGCTGACAATTTCTCTTCCTTGAAGTCCCCCATCTATTGCATCCTACCTCCTGATTCATATTACTACTCCAAAGTGTAACTCCAAAGTTGAGGCCAGCAAGCCTCAACTTCATGATTCCCTACAACATGGGATTCTGGGTTGTATAACTTTTCTCCTTGTTCCAAACTGAGACAATAGCAGCTGAAACCACCACTGCTCAGCAATAAGAAAGGCTCAAAGACCCACCAAGATCTTGGCACCACTCTTCTATTGATGACACAGTTATCCAGAAAAACAGTACAAATCCACCTGCTGCTAGTGCCTCCTACTCAGCTAAGGCTACAAAACAGCTCCAATTAAAAAAAATTATTTCACTTTTAGCTACCTAGAAACCATGTCCTTTCCTTTGAGCCTATCCATAGTAACCTGTGCCTCCAGCACCTTCAGACTGGTTCACTACACCTGACTTATCTGAGGCTGAGCATGAAAATCACATGCAAGTTATAGAAGCCAAACACCCAGCCCTCTCTCTGGCTCACCTTCAACTTCAGACCATATCTTTCTGACAAACTGGGCCTTTCCTCAAAACCTCAATCTACTGCTAATATCAGTTTGAAGCTTGGATCCTCAATTTTAAAGCAAGCAAAAAATCTCGTCTTAGTTCCATCCAAGAACAGATTGCAATATATAAGCCAAGCTACAACCTCAGGAGCAAAGCCAATCAGAAAGATAGGGACTGAAAAGGAGACTTGAGTATTCCTTACTGAAAAGAACAACAAACATACTGTAGGAGATGAAGGAAAGCTACAAGCAGACTCACCTTCAGGAGCAGTGGCAAAAACCTGTCTTCTTTCTACAAGTGGTAACTAACTACAAGCTGAATACCCTAATGCCAGTTATCACCAAACAAAAAAACCCAACAAAATCTGAACCAAACCCCAACCAACCAACCAAAAAAATTTCAAAAACCCCTACCCAAACAAAAAAACTTTTCCCAAAAAATTCAAACCCACCCCCCAAACCTATCTCAAACACTATTTTGACTCTACCAGAAAAGATGTGTGATAATTGCCATGAATTAAAAAAAAAGGATGCTGCTACTGATTTGATGTGCAGACTACTCAAATATAATCTAAATGTTATCAATCACTGTTGAGTTCCCCTTTTAAACTTTCAATTTTTTCAAAAACATAATCAGGGTGCTTACAAAGACAGCAAGTAAAATGGTAAAAAGCAGCAGGAAAAAGCATTTTGCTACTTTAGCACTTCAGACTTCATCAAGATCTACACAGCTATGTCAGCTCAACTCCCCCAAAGACCTGCTGATACCACGTGACTTCCCATGCCCATGCTGAAGAGTACTATAGAAGTAGCATTTCCACTCAATCTGGTTATGCCTGATTGCTTTGCAAGTACAAAAAGTAAGACAGGGTTGCTAACTACAAAAATCACTTCAGCAGAGGGGTTACAA
>NW_008690671.1:27414-48777 GCF_000695815.1 Acanthisitta chloris | reverse complement strand
CCCCAAGTCGCATGGAGAAAAGAGCTGACATACTGAAGATGGTGAGGCACATTCACAAAGCATTTTGCCAAAGTTTAACAATGCAACTCACAATGGGAAAAACTGAGAATGTGTTATGATCTTTGAATGCTCTGCATCAATTTATAATGAAACAGAATTATGGACACAGCTCAAGAACATAACCAAACCAGACACAGGCTTCAATCCATCCCTATTCTGGATAAATTTAGAAGTTAAATATATGCTTAAGCATTACTCAGGACAGAGATATTCACTGGGTATCAGCAGTAACTGACAACATTATCTGGTTGAAAAAAATGTTATCATCAAAAGCTGGATTTTATTGCAGTATATCAGAGAATCGTGATAGCTGTAAAGCTGTTGCTTTAAAACCTACTCTGTTAATGACACAGAATTTTAATTATGGTATTCTCCAGGGATACACATACTTCTAACTTACAGCAAATTATTACTACATATATATATTATTTTACCTGGAACTTTATTTTTTGCCAAATGTGAGGCCCAGTAAACTGTTTCAAGAAGCGTTCATCTTCACTCCAGAAGAGTCGGATGTCAGGGATATCATACAGGATCATGGCCAGCCTCTCCAAACCCAAGCCAAATGCCCAGCCAATTTTATCCTGAGCACCAGCTGCAATACACAAACAAACAAGATAAACATTCAAGAGCTGAAATTCAAAACATGGAAAATTACTGATAAAATATTAACTTATTTATCAAGAAGAAAAAAAAAAGGCGAGGTGTCAAGGCAGAAAAGCCTACAAGTAACTGCCAAACGAAGATCTAAAGACTATAGAGACCTTGCCAACTTGTGTCCAAAGTTTCCAACAGACTTGAGAAATGCTGCATAATGCTATACACCACTTCCCTTTACTATCCTTAGAGCTGAGCACTTCCACATTGGACTCAGATGTATTTTATATGACACATAAACATGAATTCCCTCTTCAGAATATTTTCCTTGGTCTAACAGACCAGGTCAAGTCTATGCAGCATCAACATCATTGCCAACATTTCAAAGGATCAAAATTGCCTCTTTTGAGGCATCTGGAAGAAACAGAGCAATGGGATGTGATGCATCATCGCATTAGCATCACACCTCCAACCAGGGAACTCCTGAGCTGCTGCTCCTGGGAAAAGCCACTGCTTTCACATACACAAGTCTCTTTTATGCAGCACTAAATATAAAAAGACAAGAATATTTGATGAAGAAGAGCTGCACAGATATTAATGATGCAACATTTCTGTCAGTAAAGTAAATATTCATACCTTCCTTCATTTACAGGGCAGGAGCATTGAGTCATTAAACAGACCTTTTTTCAACACCAGGAAGTAACTATGTTAAGCAATCATCCTACTGATTATGAAATAAGCTTAGAGCCCAGCAGCCCTGGCAAAGGCTCAGAGCTTTTAAAAACTTAAACGAATGCCTAAATAAACACACTTATGCTGAAAGGATGCTGCATGTGTGACAGACTTGACTCTTCACCATCAGCACTGGCAGCATGCTCCCGAGTCATAACATCACTGTACATCTCACAGCTGTGTATCTAGACCAGGGCCACCCCAGCCTCCTTCAGTATTAATTTAACCTAATTATTTGGAAACTTTGAACTCAGCAGCTTCCTCACCATCTTGCAGGAGGCTGGAAGCAGAAGTCTACTTTCTGCCCCGTCTTTGTTATCAGAAAGGAGACAGCTCCTGTTATTTGGGTGCTGATGACACCCTGAGGTATGCTGTCATGTTCAATGCTGAGACTAAATAGGCCCAAGCCCTGTTTAGGGACAGGCATAACAAGCTTGAGGAAAGAGAGACACTCATCAATTCTTTTAATTCATTTACACCTGCCTATTTTTCTAGAATAACAGGTCCTCAGCAGAACCTCTCTGTGTCTCATCTGCAGCCTCAGCAGTATTGCACTGCCACAGGAATTTTGTCAACTTTGTTAGAGTACTTCCCAGAGGAGTCTGGATATTCTGCCTTGTCCCTTCTTGTGTGCTCATAGGCAAGATTTTGCACTTTCTGACTTCTGAAAGGAGACAGTCTATCAACAGAATGGTGGAAGTCCTAAGAAGTAGAGGACAGAGTGTGAACTCAAAGGGTACCTCACAGCAGAGCTGCTTAAAACAGTATGCTCAGACCAACAGACTTTGGGCTAACCTTACCTCGGAAGCCTACAGTCCCTGCTATATTACATGAAGAACTGCACAACTTGCTACTGCTGGTTGAGTCATTTATAGTGAAAGGATAGTGACTACACAGACTGTATTGAAATTTGTGTTTGGGCAAGATTTTGAGCTTTGACTTTGAGTGTAAACCACAAACTGTTTCATTTCCAAGCTGAACATACTATTTCTCTTCAAACTCCAGTACATTAAAGTAATTACATCTTTATGGCTATCAAGAAGGGAAGATAATTCACTGCAATCATGTTGCTTCCCCAAACTTCCAGCTTGTCTTTCCTAGAGCATCAACTCCTGCCTCAGTGACAAAATTGGTAATTTCAAAAGTGCCAGACATTCACATATGTATGGGTATTTCTGTAGACTGATTAACACAATCCACCCCTTCCTCCAGAGGTAAAGTAGAGCACCTGGAGCAATATCCATTAGGGTTCTGAACAGTCATAGCATTAAACCTGAAGCCTAAAGATGCCAGGTTAAGAATCAGTGTTAATTAAGTTGCTGATGCTCATTTAAGTGTATATGACAGGGGGTGATGGTCCTCCTTTCCCATATTATTGAAGATTACTGGTAGATCAGACAGCGACAAAAAGTATGTGACAGTAGATGAGCAGAATGGATATATGTTTTGATTAGGAGAGCTTTACATTTAAGACTTGTGGGTTTTTTAATATTTTGATATAAGAATGGTTTTCACTGTAACTCTTTTTTTTCTCACATTTTATACCTAATTGATTTGGTATGCACTTTAATTCTGCAATGAATATTTTGATCTTATATCAGCAATTTCTTTTCTGTTTTGGTTTTCTTGCTTGTTTGAGGTTTTGTGTTTGTTTTTGAGGGGGTTGGGTTTAGGGTATCTTGTTTGTTTTCAGGAGGACTGGGACACATCACAGGTTTTTGCACTTTTAGCACACAAAAGTATCTGCTATCTGCAGCTCAGAGCATTGTCATATGAGCTGTGAATAAACACCTGGTCACTGAACTTGTCTTTTGGGTAATTCCCATACAAATCTCAGACTTCAGAACACAAACTTGTCAGGTGTCCATAGTGAAAGCTGCATTAGTAAACAATTCCCTCTACTCAGAAAGGAGAGGGGAGGGAAGGGGGTGAGGAGAAAAGAAAAAGGAAAATTCAGATTACTTAAATTCCTCCTCAAGCCAGCACTAGGAAATATCCACTGAACTCTGAATCTTCAGTTATTTTGTCTCTGACTTCTTTGCCAACTTTCTATTTGTAAAGCTCCAAGTCAATGTAGCATTGACTTGAAGTATCCGAAGAACTACCTTGGGGAATTCAGCAAGACTAAAGCATTCTTCTAAACATACTTCTGACTGGAAATGGTCAGGTGGCTTAGAAATTAAACATGCAGGTAACCATTCTGTTGAGTGAGAGAGCAACCCAAAGCTTTTCCCAGCACAAATATGTGTTCAAATGCCCTGAATTTTGGCAAGTATTATGCAAAGAAGTCAAGTGAATGTAAGTCAACATGACAGAAAGAATGAACAAATAATATCTCTAAATGCAGAAAAAAAGGAGGTTGAGGTTCTGACAAGGAGATCTGGCCAAAGCAGCAGATTCCAGGGACCTGGTGCGGCAATCATAGCATCACTGCTTGAAATAACACAGTGCAAGAGATAAAGCTTGCCTGACATACGAGCCTTCCCCAACTGGCCCTCAAAGGTTTGTACACTGCCAGGCTCCTGCTGCCTCACATGAAAAATCTGACCATCCACCAGAAGAAAATTGTTGGAAGCTTTGTGTGTCAGGTAGCCAAAGATGGAAGAGGAAAGGATAAAACAATTTGAGTGGCTTCCCACACTGGGGCCCGAGATAGCCCAAATCTGACTGTCAGAAGGTTGTATCACCACAGAGAGAGGAGCTCAAGAGTCCTCATCTTCCTTGAGAAGTCATATCTATTTGTCCTGGTCTTTAGCTTCAAGCCCACATGAATCAGTTTACACTTAAATGTAGACCAATCAAGCCATTCTCAAACATTGTTAAATCAAAGCTAGATTTGGTAAATCAGGATGGGAAGCTTCCTAATTAATCACTAAGGCATATATAATGACCTGACAGAGCTCATGGATTATATCCTCCCTGAATCCTCAGAAACACCCACTTACATTCTCAAGGAGTGTCAGGCAAAGCATTCTGCCCTGTACAACATTTTAAAGACATATTTTGCAACGTAGTGTCAGGAACAAGTTGACAAAATAGTTTTGGTTTACATTCCAGTCATATTTATTTTTATCACTATACCGGCTTTTATTTAAGAACTTTTGCTACTTCTGTAAAACTGCCAATAAAGAAATCTTTCTTTCAATAGAGCCTAAACTGGGTCTTCAAACTGTTATACTCTCCACTTACTGAGATGTGAAAGAAATTGAATTTTGATCTTGGATTGAGGAGAAGTCAGGAGCACACAACAGCCAACATACAAGGTGTTCTTCACAAAATGCCCCAAAATTAATATACCCAAAGTATGAGTTGCTGAAAGCTGGGATGAGTTCCAGAAGCAAAGACCTGAATTTGATCTCTTTATTTCAGTCCAAACTATGACTGCTGATGGAGCAATTCTGGATCTAAAATGGTGGGAAGAGGTATGAACAGATTCTCAAAGACACACAGACTACACATCAAGTTTTACAAAACAAATCATTGGTTTAAACTATATAGAAAGTAAGTTACAGAAATAATGAGCATATGACTTGACACAGAAGATCAGAAATTCTGGAAACAAATACCTATACCCACACTTGAGCTCTGTGTGATTAATGGACAGCTTACAAATAGGGCCTTGAAAAACAGCTTCTGCAAAATATTTACTCACTGCTAGAGACTAGGAATGTGCACTCTACAGGAGTGCCACAGCACTGAGGCAAACCATGCTCACGTGTGTTAAAAATAAGCCATTTTAAATTATTTCCTACTTGAGATAAAACTACTGTGTGTTGGGAGTCAAAGGTTTTACATGGAAAAAAATACTTCTTTTCATACATCAGTCTAATAGAGAAGAGCTTCTGAAAGTGCAAGGTCAGGTGACTGAGATATTAAGCAACTGAGGCCAAAAAGCCTACTGAAGTTTCCTCTGAACTCCTCTCTTCAGCGAAAGCAAAAATCAAAACTGTCATATTGTTCTTTTGTAACTCTGTTAAATGGATGCATTCAGGCTCCTGTGTGCAATTCAGTTTAAATTACATCCTAAAATGAGAACTTGGTTTTCAGACTATGCATGCTATGAAAGCCACTCCTCAAGAACTCAAGAAAAGAAGTAAACATTCAATTATGCCTATTCTGTGGAAAGAGAACTTATCTGTCTAAATCTCATATGTGGAATAATTTTCTTACAATAATAGTCACTTTGAGACCACAGCTATGTCTCCTGGGTCAGACTGATCTGTTCTGTTCTCTCGGTTTGAAAACCAAGCAAAAGAACTTTAAAGGCTTTGAATAAGTTTTTAATAAGTATGTTTATTTTTGTTCTATATCCAAAAGAGCTATGTACATACTAAAGGAACAGCCTGTCTAAAATATTTCTACCCAGGGAAGTAATCCACCAGATTCTGCTTTTTTCTAATAGGTAATTAACATTCATTCTAGCATTGTACCAATATTTCACCAGGTCAAATAGCTGGGAGGAAAACATTTCTGATACAGAGAAATGGATCACCAGAGCAGAAAAGGACAGGAAAACTAGATTAGCAAAAAGAGGAAAGAGCAAGCCAAAGCAACAAGGAGGAAATTTCCCAATTTTTTTCCCACCTCAAACTGACACTTTCAGTTTTCAGTTATATTTCTGCTTCTGAAGTTAGGAATTCCTCAGTCCTCCTTCCCTGCTCCTTTCCATCTTCCTATCTTTGCCCAAATCTGTTTCTCCCATTCCCACAAGCCCTCCTAAGCACTCACAACAGAATCAATGACAAAACCACCAGTAAACAGAATCTTATGTAAACCCTAGGATATTTTTTCAGAGTTCATAACCACGCACTGCAATAGCATTCAGCTTTTCAAATTTTCTAAGACAAAGTATCCACTTAACTCCCAAGAGCAATGCAAGACATTAGTCTTCAGCTATAAACACTTTTATGGTATATGGTCTTCTTTTTCTCTGTACTTCATCCTACATAGCCTACAAATGGCTTGGTTAGTTTTTGAAGGTTTTTATTTCACCCCTGTCTCAAGACTGGACATTCTCCATGGATGATAATGCAATTTGCTGTCCTAATTTATGTCACAGAGCAGAAAATGAATTGACTCTTGGGTCTATTTCCCCTGGCTCTGCCTGCAGGTTCCAGTATTGCTCATTTTGTTCTGTGTATGCATAAGCAAATTCTGATTCCTTTCTTAGGCAAAGTTGGATTTTGAGGTTTTGGGTCTTTTAAGTATCATTAAATCTCCCAAGACACTGAAGCCATGTATATATGAAAAACTGAAAACTATAAAGAAATACATGAGGGGTTGTCACTTAGCAGAAAGAACAAGTCTACACTACAGTTCAGAAATTCAATTATGAATCTCATTTTTTCAGGGGTATAAGTACAGCTGGACAAATTCACTTCATATATATTCATTGCCCCCAGATGTAGCTTTCTTGGCAAATTTCACCAAAGTTGACTGTTTAGTGTCTTAGAAAATGTTTTTTTTTCTTCCAGAACAGACAGAGCAAGGAATCAGAACACAAAGACCATTATGATGTGATACAGTCTTCAAGAGATTCAGACATCCTCAAAAGATACAGAGGCAGCAGTTTATCATAGCACAGGATACTGTTAATGTCTGTTTGATACTCCTGTTCAAGAAGCAGAGCAGTCAGAACACCTGTATTTATACCCAAAAGGTTAAAACACATGCTCAGCTGATAGCAGCACACACTCACGGTTACTCTGAAAGCTTGACACTGCACAATAAATTCAACTTCTACAGGCAGGGACTGACACATTTTGTGTTTCTACACACATACCATAAAGAAGCCTTGGGCTTATGACTGGGGTTCCTTGGCTCTACAGTATATAAAAATAATAGACAGATTAGGTTTATGATTCAACAACTACACTCTTCTGCTACAAACTCTTTCTAGGGAAGAAAGTCAAGAAAAACCTCATTATCATGTAGGCATGACTTGCCTTATAGCTGGGATTGGGATAATAGTCCATCCTGTCCTAGCATGATTTAGGTAATACACATAATAAATGCAAAACATCAAATTTCAAAATCTATCAATAGTTCTTCAGCATTCTGGTGGTAAAGATGCAGAAAGATTTCATACTGAAATGCAGCAATCCAATGCTATAAACTCCAACAGATTCCCACTACAGTGTTTCATAACAGTTCTGAAAAGGTTCCAGGTACACACAATTAATTTATTTTTTAAAAAATCAGGTGAAAGGTCCAGGTGTACCTAAATGTATTGTCACATAGCACAGGCTGGAAAAATCTTGTTCAGAAGCACTACCCCTAGTTTTCCTTTCCTTTTCCTAGAGAACTACTCCACCATCCCTGTGCTGCATCAGCTCAAATATTTCTTACTTTAGCTCACAAAGGGATCTTCAAAGTTGATTGGTTTCCCAACCCATGTCTACTTACTGATTTACAATTAGAACAAATTCCACCACTGCATGTTTCTGGACAAATTTTTTTCTGTCAATAAGTCTTACTATTAAAGACATGGATATGATTTAAATATATAATTACAGATACTACCAAATGGGCTTTACAGACAATGTCACAAGGGGACTCTCTTGCATTTCTCTCTCTATTGCTCCTGAGTAGTGTTTCCAGTTGGCATTTGTCAACCTGGACACCTGAAAATACCTTTATCTGTACCTAGAACACAGCTATGATGCTCAACTGGTCTCCTGGTACACGATGTATACAAGGCATGCATAAAAGGGAATGTATATAGCTGTAGCACTAACAGACACAACAGGAAACTCCATTCTGTGCCTCAGGATAAGACAGAGTGAGCCATGACCTGCTTTTGTGCCTGGGTCTAACAGCTTCTCTGTTTCCTCTCTCATGCCCACGCTCCCAGGAACACTAAGATGGAGCAAAACCTTACAAATTAGTTTCTTTAGTTTGTACCACACTGCTTGACTTCTGTGTGGCCACAACCCTTTGAACTGCATCACCAGGGAAAGGACTTGAGTTGTGCCACACCTGCTTAGTGACACTGTGGAATGGCACTGCCAGGTCCAGAGCTCTTCTGGGGAAGGAAATGAAGGGTTTCACTCAAGGGAAAAGAATTCTCCCTCCTACTCAGTTCATATTTTGAAGCTGTAGCTAGTCATTTACAACTTGATGGGAATTAATCTTTTAATTTGAGGAGGCTTCTAAGCAGAAGTAGAAATATCTGCAAGATGATGCTGGGCAGAAGTGCAATTCTGGGGGATACCATTGGCTACTTTACCACTACATTCTGCTAAGTATCCAGTCCAAACCAGACCCTTCAGTTCTGCTGTAAACGGGGAGAGAGTATCATGAACAATTGTTCACTCTACCATAAGACATGTACAGACAAACACTTAACTTTCAGATACATAAATCAGACTAGATGAATTTGACCCTATGTATCCATTTCAGCTTCAAGTTTTATCATGAAACAAGCACCACTGCATAATTACGAGGAAGAGAACAAAAATCCTTCATCTTGGAGCAATCACCTGATGTTAACATCTCTTTTTGGATTTCTTTCTCAGATTGCTTTTAATTAGTTTCCTCATTCCTAGCAACTTCTTGCATGATTTAGGAACTGATATGACACAAATACAATGGAAATTATGTTTTGAGTACTCTCCTGTCCTTATTTCCGTCTTCCTGAACTGCACAAAGTGCCTATATCCACTTGTAAAAAATATATTTATAACATATGTAATTTATTTTAAATCATCTTATTCACCAGTAATACTACAGGGTCACAGCCAGACCTCCATAGTCTTCTTGCTTATGAGTAAAACATTTAAGTTATTGATTATTTTTAAAACAAACTCACCATCTCCATATGAAACAGATGAAAAAGAATATTAAAGATGAAGCAATTGTTCCTTAAAGTTCAAAGTAACTCTTTTTCATTTACTTTCTAATTTGTATGAAATTCACAAGTTCTGGCAGCAGCACATTTTTTTTCTGAAATACAAGGATTCCTTTCAATAAATGACATAAATTGTACTAAAATTTGGCATAAGGTGGTTGAAGGAGCTTCACACAATACAGCGTTACCAGCTTCTACACTACTGGAGTTGGAAGAAAAGTAACATTGTGAAGTCCCATTTAAACTATGCAACAAACTTAGGAAAAACCCACAAGAAGTCCTTGAAATAATTTGTAGAAGCACCTCAGCTGTACATGTTGCAGAGCCTTCTTGCTCACTCTTGTCATGCAGCTGACAAGGCATGGAAACATGCACAAGCAATAAAATATACAAATGAAGGATATCATGCTCTGCAATTCTTTCTAGAAAAATGGCACGGCTACAACAATCCTACAGTAACTGAAATCAGTAGAAAAGAAAAGAACTTGCTTTTTCCTCAGGGACTAATATCTTAGCAAGATATCACTGCTATTTTATGCATTCAAAATTAAGTTAATATGTATTATTTTAATGGCCACTTATGAACCCTCTTATGCTATCTCTCTCTGATGCCGTTTCCTAGTAAAGTGTGTCAATAGCAAAATGTCCCATTTTACACTCTAAGCCATTTTCTCAGACATGATGGGCATCCAGGGAAATGTATGCTTTGCTAAACTGAAAACAAAAATTAGACAACAACGCGTCTCCAACAGAGCAAACTGGTAAAACTTATTTTTCTTTGAAAAGCTTGAAGAGATTCTGCTTAATGATGTACCTCTTCATCAGCAAAAGGCCTGTGTCAGCACAAGTCCTGCAACAAAAACTTGGTTCTGCTGGTATGAAGTACATCTACAGCACGTCTAGCGTGTGTCAGCACAAGTCCTGCAACAAAAAGTTGGTTCTGCTGGTACGAAGTACATCTACAGCACGCCTAGCATGGCTGACCTCTCACACTCACAGGGGGTGTGTTATATTACTTACATACATACACACAGACATATATATTATGTGTTACACTAAGTTATACTGATGATGTCCAGCTGGTCATCTACACATGTGCTTATGTACATGTTAGCATTCCACAGACAACCTCTCGATGTACTACCGGAGCTACAGCTGGTGAGTAGGACATAGACCACTGACAGCCAGAAACAAAGGAAATTCTCACTGCAATAGGATGGGCTGCAGCCTGCAACTACCCTCTGCCTGGGTATATGTACTGTATGGAAGAGTTTACACCATTACACAAACCAACAGCACAGAGCAGAACAGCTTTATTTGTCTTTGAAGGAGGAGGGATTTTCCTTAGAAAATATTCAAAGGTGGCAAAAACTGCCACATAAAGCTCTCCATCTTTCACAGCTGCTTGAAAAAATCCCCATGTTTCCCCCACTATGTTCAGATAAACTCTCAATTATATCTAATATTTTGTATATGTAAAAGAGGTACATATGCACAGAATTACTCTACAAAGCTTGTAATTATATTACACTGATGACTCATAAGAATGTGATGATAGACAACAGAATATCTCCATTTTTTAGTTTTCAATTTAAAACAACCAGAAAATGGCCCACAAAAGTGAGCCTTAACACAACACTTGGCGTTTCAATGAAACATTCAGATATTCCAAAATGCTAGAATTAAGGTTGCCTGAGGAACACTAAGATGCTCTCATCTTAGCAACACGTTACGGTGCTGTCTTCAATGAGACAAACAAGTATTAATCTTTCCAAGAGACTTTGTGCTGTTCAGCACAGAGAAGAGACAATGGTTAGTGATCCCTGCTTGCATTTCTTGCGTTGCTGAACATGTACCCCAAGTGCCTTACACACTGAGCAATATTCAAGCAGAGCTCTGAAGACACATTCTCTCTTTTATGAGCTTCCCAACGAAGCATTTGGCTTCACAATATTTAAATGCTTGCAAAATATTAAAGACAATTTTTTTCTTCTTCTGCATGTCTTTGTCAGCTGGGAAGTATTACTGCCTCCTGTATTGCAGCTGGAACTTGGGCACAGAGACTTTAAGATCAAAAGCATCTATTAATTTTGCTCCCAATCTGAGATACCTGGGGCCTGATGTTTCTGAGCACCAGGCATGACATGGGGTTTAATGTGTTCAAAGTACAGCTCCCTGTTACTACAGCTACAGCTGTGAGCACTCAACACTTCTGCAAATCAGACCCCATGGTCCCAAGTCAGGTACTGGGACAACAAAAAGCTCACAGTGAGTGGCCACAAGCAAAGAGTTTGAGTTCAGAGATGTTGCTACACTCAACTTTTGTGCTCAGGAAGGGAGGCAAGGCATTCAGTGTTCAAGTTCACAGACTGTTCTTTCCTGCTGTCATTAAAGGCACCCATTTCATGCTTTCCAACTACTGCCTTAGTGAGGCAGACACTTCTCAGAATGGAATCCTCCACCTAGCAGTTCAAATTCATCCACAGAGGAATGGTCATCCTGGAAACTGAATCAGATAGCGGTCCCTCACAGGAGAAGTAAACTTAGCAATGTCCTTTGCTTCCTAAACACTACTAACCTCCCCTAACCCCTACTCCCCACAACCTGTTCCTCCCAGGACTTTGGCTTTTCAACCATGAAGGTTTCTCTCTCTGTCTTGCTGGGACACAGCATGGTTTCAAGGGAGTGAGCCGCCTGCGTCCTGGGAACGTACTGATGGATGCCTGCAGCCCTGGACTGAACTGTAGAGGGCCTGACTCAGCCATGCCTCCCTCATGGTGAACACTGGATGAGTTCAGCTGACAGCAAGTCATGGTCCCAGAGAGCCCACACTACCTGCAAGCTTTCAGAAGAAGCCAGGGCTAAACAAACTCCTGTGGGTGAATGTGTCTTAACCCTTCACCCAAGAAGTGCTCTACCTTACTCTGAGAAAGAAAGTACTATTTACTGAACACAGATACATACTTCTTGCATGACTTTTCCTCCCCCTCCCAAAACAGACTCCTTCAATGAGCAGTCAAACCTGCAAACAAGCTGGGCTGCAGATGTAGTTAGACTTGACCAGAAGCTGATTCAAAACTACAGCAACGTATAATCTGATGCCCACTGAAAACAACAAATTAAAAACCAAAACATGCAGATCTCAGCAAAGTATAGAAAAGCTCCTTCCTCACTAAACATCACCTTTTCCATGCACAGGGCAGGGGCATGGAAGCCAGAGCAGTGTCTTGGTGAGGAAAGAGAGATGTGCTCAAGTGTATAATCTGTGTGTGTATCACAGCACGTTGACGGGAAAGATCCAGCCTTCACTCTGAGTTTTGTGTCTTCCTCATGGAAGATATGAAAGGAAATATTCTGATAAGCATACAACATAAATGAAAGGCTACTGCTTCGATTGCATGATATTTTAATTCTCTGTTAAAATATTTTAATGAATTATCAGAGAAGACGATTCATCTACTATTCTTTCTGGAGCAGTGAATATATTAAGAAAAATAATTTCACTTGTTCAGTTGAAGAACTGCAATTTAAACCTCCTTATTAAAGAGATTCCTTTCTCAAAAAAAAAAAAAAGACACTAGTTTTCTAAATAATATTGCTTTTTCTAAGTTGGCAATTAATCTCTTGTTATGCACCGAACTTAATTTTGGAAAGGTAGTGCCACTGACACCTAGAGAAATGAATGATAAAAGAAATGTTAGACCACCTAATTCTTTAATTCCTATGTAATGACAATTAATGAAATACTATTTTCCACTGGGAATTTTTTAAGTGCTAGATAAAGGGGCTGCTGTGCTTTTAAGATTTACTCTCATGATCAAATTGTATCTTTTATAGCTATCAGAAATAAAATTAAAAGAAGAATCTTTCTACAAAATAAACCTACAGATAGTTTTTAATTATGTCATGTTTCTTTACATTTGAAAATTGACAGCATTTGCTAAAGAAACTCATAACTGGTTTGGTAATTTTTGCCCTGCACTCATGTAGATGAGTCTATCTTGAATATCAGTCCCATTTGTCAATAGAGGAGACTCTGAAATAAATTAACATTTAGTTTTACAGGACAGATACTAATTGGGTTGTTATTTTGTCACTGAGTAAATTTTCAGTGACCTTTCCACAAAAAGAAATAACAAGTCAATAGAAACTGTTTCTTCTTGACTTTCTCCTCCCCCATTTTAATTTTTTTTTTTTTAAACAGCCATCTGGACTTTTTTAATCCCTTTCCAGATACATAGAGTTTCAAGCTTTAAATTTATTTTCTGTAAGGTAGAAAGAATATGCAAGGCAGTTTTGTTCTTTTTTTCCACTTGTCATTTTACTTTTAAGGAGGTTTTCTAAGTTTTTATCTTGACTACCATATTCCATATTTATAGCAAGTAACATCAGGTTTTCTGGCACGAAGTAGCCTTAGATCCCACTCCCCTCCTTACTCTCTCCCTCTCAGGAAATGGAAAAAGAAAAAACAACACAACGAAAACACAGAGGGGCCACCTTTCAACAGCTGATGCACATTGGTGTATCTTGTAAAGAAATACCTGAACACATAACCAGTTTGTCTACATGGACCCACTGAAGTTACTGAATAACAGCATTTGCAAGTATGAGTTTTATCAGCACAGCTGTGGATAAAGATTGAATCAGCCCTAATCCTATTACTTGCTTTGCACTCCATGACCATGTGTTTGGAACCCTTCCCTCTGGTGGGCAAGGGATCTTGCTAATAAATGCAATGGAAACCCACAGCCATTCTAACAGGTGGCAGGACCAGCTCTAGGAATACTCTGCCTCTCTTCTGGAAGCAAAAATTGAACACACATGCACACAGCACGGGAAGCAAACAGGAGAAGTTAAAAGTCTAAGGGCAGTTCCAGAGCCATGACCTCACCAGGATTACAGACATGATGGGACAGCTCACTTTACTGGAGTGATAGATGGACACAAGCTCTTTTGGGAGGGCAACCTGTTCTGTCTGGACTTGTGTTATGCAGAAGGTAGGACCACAGACCTCAGGCAGTCCCCTCAGACCTACGTGGTACTGTGATATAGATTTGTGTGTGTGTGTGCTTGTAACTCTTTATAGGAAAATCAGGCTTGATCTTTGCTAAGGACAAAGTTTCAGCTAGGAGAAAGTTCCAAATACTAATCTCAACAGAAAACTCCATATGTAACTATTACACTGGATTTCAGTGTAATTTCAGCTTAAAAAAATAAAAGGAACCTGAAAGACTGTATCATAACATTGTCCCCAAAAATGGAGGTAAAACACAGCAGTGTGATATTCTTTCTCAATAGATTGTATTTTAAACAAACACACTCTGAGGTCATTTACATGCAAACTCCCTGTCAATTCTTTCTGCACTAAATGGTTAAGCATGTCATTTTGGGGTTTTATATGGTAACTTTTTTTAAGTAGCATCTTTGCCTTACCTTCCTCATGAAACCACAATCAGAAGAACTTCTATAAATGTCATTTGTCATTTTAAAAACACTTCATCATTTCAAGGCAAAGTGGACAAACAAGTTAATATTTAACACAGCTCTTGGAGTTATGGCACCATTTCACAGATGAGAAAGAGAAGGGCTGCAAAATCTACTTTGAGAAAACTATGTGATCTTGGGTGATATTCCTGGGCTTCTGGGGATTGTGAGACCTTACAAGTTCCTGTCACATAGGTTATGCAAACTGTCTATTAATTTACCATACATTCAAAGATCTCTTAGTTTTGCAATCTATTAATCAATGGGATCTTCTTTTTTTAAAAATGCAAACAAAATTCCACACATGCACTCACACACTCCTTTAAGAACATTGCAGTGGGATCCTACAGTCAATGAAATAAACCCATGAGATTTAAGGGGTTCCCACAAGTTACTAAAGATACCAGATGTCCAATTACACAAGACACTAAATTTTGCATAGGACAGCTAACATGGTGAACTGCTGAGCTTCACATCTTATAAAATCTATGCAGTCCCTGAAAATCATATTAAATAGTAATTTTTGCCTACTTTCCACAAATCTTCAGGAATATTTAGATTTTACTTTAATATTTTGGAAAGAAGAAACCTCTGTCAGAAATACAATACTTCCTATCATAATCTTGATTTAAATCACCACTCACTCAAATGAAATAGATCCTGATGAAAACAAACAAAAACTCCAGGTCCTCTCAGTTGTTCAGCAACCACTGCCTTGACTTTGATGCTACAATTTCATTAATGTTTTAGCTCTGAAACTCTCATATCATTGACAGGAGCTAGATTTCTGTAACGAAAAATAAGTATAAAAGGATATGTTCTAATTAAAGCTAGCAAGCAAATTAGAGATCTTTGGAAGAAGCCCTACCAAAATAAACCAAAACAAAACAAAGACAAAGCAATGCATGCTTTTTGTGGTTAAATTCCCTTGACATTTCTATGATCTTGCTATTACAGCCTGTGAGGAAAAAAAAAGAAAAAACCCTGCAAAGGTACCCAAATACTGATGAGTAATACCATGTTCAAGTATGGCCATTTCTCTACTATGCAGTGACTTTGGATTGAAGTTAAATAAAAGAAATAGTAGGAATTACCAAATCAACACACAGGTACATAAAACCACCTAGACCAAAGGGGATTACATGCTGCAACTCCTTCATTACTAATAAGGGATTGGAAAATTGATAATGCAAAGCAGAAAGCTGTCCTAGAAGGCAACCTCACCATCTGGCTTATCCCAAACCCAAAGGGAATTAAACAATAAAAGCTAATAATTTTCCAGCAGTGATGCAGCAGTGCAGAATGGAGGACAAGAACCAGACACAGCTGAGAGACTAATGTTTACAAAGAATTTTTATTGCACGGTTCTTTATGTTTTCTTGCAAACATCAAGCCTTGGGGAAGTGCTACAATTAACCTTGTCTTAGAAATCATGAAATTTGAAGCATGCTAGTCATTTCCTCAAAGAAACCAAATTGTTAATTAAATGAACAACACAGCTTAGAATTA
Organism: Acanthisitta chloris; assembly: GCF_000695815.1. Classification (NCBI taxonomy): domain Eukaryota; kingdom Metazoa; phylum Chordata; class Aves; order Passeriformes; family Acanthisittidae; genus Acanthisitta; species Acanthisitta chloris. Next base: position 32,546 of record NW_008690671.1, on the reverse strand, counting down.
TACATTATTCTAAAGTTGATATCTGAATCATGAAAATACACTTCAACACAAGCTTCTGTACTCTGCTCCGACTTGGTGAAGCTTTTGAACGTCCAAACGTACTAAATTCTACACGATGATGCTGCGTTGACAGAATCTTTTTTATACAGTTTTAAATTACTTCATCTAATCAATAACCTACTTACACTGTTTGTGAGGAGTTTGTCATGACAAAAAGAAAACAAGTAAGAATCTAGGATACACACTTAAAATTCTTAAATAATCCATTTCGTCAGAAGACACTGAGACTATAAACTTCTTCACTGTATACCTCAAGATTAGTCAGATATTGAAAAGCTACACTTAATAAAATATATGATTGCAAATGTGCAGCATACTGTCTATATAGGACAATAAGCACCATCCAGTTCTGCCTTGTCAGTGAACTGCTAAAGAAAGATACACAAGATTTGGTTATCACATTTGTCTACTATAGGGTTTCCCCACATGTTTCTCTGATACAAATACTACTGGCCAGGAGACAGAACAGTGAGATGTGAGACTCCAGGTGTGAGTCTCCAGGAGGCAGACTCTTCAGCTGGAGCATAGAACTTGCTAACCTGCCTTTCATCATCTCTTTTTCATTAACATACTTTTAAAATATCCATACTTCTAAGAATGCAACCCACAAAATTGTATAAAAGCATTTTAGTTCCACAGGCATGACTTAGTACTAAAATGTTATAAACTCAACCGAAAGATCACAATTTCATTTCACTTGTGAATTTCTAGGATGCTTTGTGCACCAGTTACACGTAATTGTAAGAGGTTTCTAGCTTCTGAGCACTGTTTCCATCATGAGTGCCTTGTTTCCTGAACAACTTAAAATGCCATCAGCCATTAAAATACAACTAAATTAATCAAAGTGTCCTTGGATAATTATCATACGAAGTTTACACATATGTTAATATAAGCTTTCTTTCTATAAAATATATGTCATTCCCCCAGATCAGGTAAGATGGGATATGCTCTAAGGCGTAGTGATGCTTGAATGAATGTAAATTCTTCCTACTTTTTGTTGTCACAAGAGAAACAGAAGCTCGTCTGCCAAAACCTAAGAAAGAACCACCAACAGCAGCAGATTTCAGTACCTATTCATTTGGAGTCCTCAAAAATCAAATGAAATAAATAAAGTTTGCCTACCCAGAAATGTATTCAGCTAGTGAAACTAATGTGTTTTTCATAGGGAAAAAAGCTATGGAAAAGTACAAATCCTCATTTTGGACTTAAAATAAATCCCCTACATATCTATGCAACCTAGAATCAAAATTAATAGGCTTATAGAGTCATGTAAAGAAGCTCTTTTCTGAAACAGGCTTGCAGTCTATGTGCAGTTGATTGGCCAGACCTGGAACTTGCATGAGGTGCAGAACAAAAGATCACCAAGCACAAGATGGAAAGCAGAAGGAGAGGTAAAAACGAAAAAAAGCCACCACCCTGCATTTGCACAGACTGGACTGCATAACAAGCTCAGCTGGTGTGAATTAGTATAAAAGCCCCTCCAACATCAGTGAAGCTGTGCCAATTCACACCAGATGAGAGCTAAGCTGTCATTAGCCAAATGGCAAAAGAAAAAAACCCATCCCTGTTCTTATTTTCAATTTCCATGCACGTGCACGCAAAAATATATCATTGGCTTTGCGCTGCTGTTCCTAGTTTCCTGCAGTGTAAGTAGGAGAAGAATCAGAAATACTGTTTTTCCACAGTTTTGCACATAAACATCTACTGACTGCACAACTGCTTGAGCTATCCAACACCATCCTGCAACAACCCTTCAGATGAGATAAAATTCACCTTATTTCAGATTCATAAAAAACCCCAGAAAGTCAGGCCAGACAAAGCAGGAGGATTCCTGCCAAGCTGTAATTTTTATTAGAAGCCCTATGACTGGCTTTGGAAAACTTCACCCCTAAAGAAATACAAAAAAATCAGAAGTTGTAAGCACACAGAGCAAACCAAGAAGAGCAACAACAGGCCAGTGCCAACCGCTTCCCCAGCATGAGGAGATGAAAGAAAGTTTGGACCAGCATCTCTGCTTTGTCACTCTCCAACTTCTCAATAGACAGACGGTCCAGCCATGGTGCAGCTTTGCACAGCTGACATGAACCCTCATCACAGCACAGAGAGGAAGCTGAACTCAGTAAAACCCCTAGTCACATTGTTCATGGCCCATTTTAGCTTTAGTCAAAATTTACAATACATTCAGACAATCCTTTCAGATGAACAAAATATCCCTTTCCTCTCCTTGCTTTGCTGCCAGAGAAACTGCAAGGCTGTCTACGTGGTGCACAAAGGCTAAAGGTACACAGGCCAATTCTTGAACAAGCTGATTCAGCTGCCAATTCTAGTCTAGGCAGGTTAACAGGAAGCTCCAGGAAGAACAATTTACCCCACTTTTTTCTTGTCCAGATAAACCAGCTACCTCTGCTACATCTAGTCTGTTTGTGGCCAACATATCTTGAGGATATTCTGCCAAGACTGCAGAACACATCTGCCTGTTTCAGTGACCCAAAACCTGGTGTGGTATTCCTCAATGTTCTGCTCCTACCACTAATCTCAAGATAAACTAATCACTACATCAGATTTATTAGACCAGCTTAAATTGGCAAATCTGCCAGCTATCAACACAGAATCACAATTGTGTACTGATCCTCGCAAATTCTTGACCTCAAAATTCACAGTCACACAGACATGTTACAATAGGAAAACCACACTGACTGCCTCTATCAGTCTCTCTTCCCTTTGAATCCACACAGTTCAAGTAAGAAAGGAAGGTGAATTTGCACAACTGCACTTCAGACAATGCACACAATTATGAAGATGTACTGTTCTTTGCCATTAAACTGCTCCGTATTCTATGACCATAGAATACTAAATGAGACTGATTTAAAAAAAAAGACTATCCGAGTTAAATCTGGAGGGAAAACCTTCCAAGTGACTACATGCAAAACATAACTCCTCCTAGCCACCACTGAAAAGAGAAGGTACAAATTCTGTGTTTCACAGGCATTGTAAAGTTACTCTGCTTGTCCATGTGTGACAAAAAGGAACACAGTACTAGGAGATTAGAGGTAAAAGATGTTGCAGGACAATTGCTGATAATATCAAGCTTGATACTCTTTGATTGAGCCAAGAAACACACACTTGGGTCCTGAATGTCACTGTGGGGCTCTTCTATGTATTTGCCATGGTTGATACATTTGCTTTAACACTCCTATAAATTTGATTTAATAAAAAGTAAGACAAGTGAAAATGATCAATAAAGATTTAAAAGTATCCCAAAAGCTTACAGTGGTCTCTTAAGGTAGCATAAGCATAGGTTTCATGGGTGAAATAAAGACACAAGGCCATCACTCAGGTTGTTAAATGGTGCTTGTCAAAAAAAAGCCAGCTCTGATTATTTCAACAGTAGCAGCCAAATCCATCTGGTGCTCAGTGACCATCCAGAAAGCACTTACAAGCTTCAAAGGACTGAGTTACTACAGCACATCCTCAAGATATATACACAAAATCATTACTAATCAATTTTTATTTCGTAAGAAGTTTTCTTTGGCCTTCTAACCTTAAAGCTCAGCTGAGTGACAACAAGGGCTTGTTGATGAATTCAGAGCAAAATAGTGCTAGGGGGGTACTTCTGAAGCCAACAGTAAACACTGCACCCAGAGCTATCCTGGTTCTAATTTTGTGAGATTTGATTTTACTGTTCAATAAAGTGTCTTCCAACAGCTGTGCTTTTGGGGGAGCACGGACACGACATAAAGCAGCTGCACATTGCAGCAGCTCTGGTTTCATATGCCTGATGGTTTAAAAATTCAGCAAATGTTTATGTTCTGGTTCTTTTACCATTTGTGCCTCCAATTCCCTCCATCCCACTGCAGGGGGATGGAATGAGGGAGTGAGCTCGTGGTCTGGGGAGGTTTCAGTGGAAACACTAAAAGGGGGGAACACCACTCCTAAACCACGACAGTTTACTCTAGGGCATTAGCTCAGCTTCAGTCCTGCAATAAGAAGTGTCCAGCAACTGGGCATCTCTGAAACTGATGATGCTCTGAGAAGGGTAACTGCAGAGACTTTGCAGAAGTAGGACCATTGTGTGTGTGTGATGCCCCACACACAACAAGAGAACTGATAGCAGTGGAATGCACAAATATCAAAGCAACAAAGGAAAGAATTCTCTGAAGAACTCCTTGAGAGTTAATGGCCTTGTTTCAAGCATGGCCACCTAGAGCTGATTGTCCAGAACTGGGTCCAACTGGGTTTTGAGCATCTCCACAGATGGATGGATACAGGTCAATAAGCTGAATTGACTAGGATACCTTGTCTTCCCCTTTTCTTCCTTCCTATTTTTTTAAAGTAATACTGAATAAGCAAAAAAAAAAAGTCAAATCTTGAAGAAGATAACATTGTATACTCTTGTTGAAAACCGTAAGTCTCACAGAGCAATTTCCTGCCTTCTGAAAATGAGCTGGGAAAGTACATCCACATTAGCCACTACTCTGGATCATACCAACCACAATGGACAAGTGATTTGAAAATCACAGATGGCAATGTAAAAACCAAGAAAGTTGATTTCCACAATTAAGGTACAAATACTGTTGGACCTTTCCAAAGATCTTCAGCTGTTTGGGATTCCAGATGAACAAGATAAGATGATCGGTCCTTTCCATCAATCCTGTCTGACACCTTAAGATTTTTACCTCCAAGAACAGATCCTTTAAGCAATAAAAAGGTCTGTAACAACTTCATTATTTAGAAGCTCTGAAAAACATTCCAATAGGAGGACAATACAAAAATTTTCATCTTTATGAAAGACCTCAATAGCAGCCAAAAGCAAAGTATTACTCTAGATGACTCTCAGCTGTTCTTCCATATCAGCACAAAACAAGAGAAAGGAACATTTTTAATCTATCCTTCTTCACAAAAAATGTACAACCTATTGTTTCAAAAGAATAAACAACATCTGTTTTGGATGGGGTAGATGGAGAAAAAATCACGAGCCAACCTGCAGACACCCTAAGTGCATGGATTTATAAGAGATCTTGATGAGTGTGCATTGTTTATTTGCTTAATACATCTGGAATGTATTTCCTCAT
>NW_008690671.1:0-27395 GCF_000695815.1 Acanthisitta chloris | reverse complement strand
CCTACAAAGAAAGATCCTCCATTGGGACTCATAAAGGCAATAATATTTTAGGAAGCTACTATTACACCAAGAATAGTAGAGATTGTCTTGTGTTTTCTTGTTCACAGCTTTATAATTAACAAAGTAAAAATGTAGGCTGTTATCTTTGATGGAAGTTTCCCCAGAGAGATCAAATAATCTACAGCAGCAACAGCTTTCTATAATTCTGAATATAATTATAAGAGTGAATTTCTTTTCATGGTGTGAACAGCCACAGTTGAGTCTTAATGGTTGCCACTTGCATTCCTAAGGGCACCTGCACAAAAGCCAGGTTGCACTCTGCCACATCTTGGGATGCTTACTGAAGCAGTACTGTTAATTCATGCCATATTAACAAATGCATGTTTATAGTTAGTGTACTTTATCATCAACATTACAATGCTGTAATGCAAATTTAAGGGGAGTTAATCAGAATAACATGGACTGAACAAACTGCTCCTTAGAAACAGGCTTTTTCCAATATTTGATACTTCTTATCATTAAAGAAAAAAAAGACCTCTGCTATGTTTAATACACATAATGCACAACAATCCATATTTACCTGCAGATAGATGTGTACACACCGCACAAAGACACACCATCTTTCTGAACTAGTATTTTTGAGTTATAAAGAAAAAGCTTTTTCAGCCCAAATGGCCAGTAAGAACAAAACGTGCTGATGAAACACAACTTCCCCTCGAGGGCAAGGCTTAGGAGAGGTAACTTAGAAAATCATAGTACAGTACAGTAGCTGAGAGGAGCAGTCTGAAGAATAATGCCAAGAAAGGAGAGACAACACTCATCTCCCGGTGGTCTAAAAGAACACTAAACACCAGCCCGTGCCCCAGGCCTTTAAGGTATGAATTGAGGCTACTACAAAACAAGAAAGTAGTACCAGCATTTGTTCCTCAGTGATGGAGGGGGATATGCCCCTACAATACACAGGACCAACATCAAAGATGCTCAGCATCTGCTACAGTTGCAGATACCACAGAAACTCCCCTCAGCCTGTAGCTCTTCAACAAGATTAAATTCTCCATCTTAGCCACACACAGTTGAAAAGCTTTTTCAGTACTACAACTCCCTCTTGCAGTGAAAAATCTTCCTACGCTAATAAGATTCTACACCCTTAACATCCTTTAACCCTGAAATTGTTCACCTGCCTTTCTGCTGACTCCTGCACATTCTCAGGATCCATCCTCACCTAAATCCAAACTGCTCTCTGGAGAGAGGTAGTGGCTGTTAGCAGCATATGCTGGAACCACAAACATTATGTAACTGTACATCAACATTTTGCTTGATCCCTCTACTCTGACAACCAGGTACAATGATGAAACTGGGGATGAGCAGTTAACTTACTTCCTTCTGATGATGTAACATGACAGATACCAAGACCTCATGGATTTTCAAACATATATAAACCTTCCTTCACCCATTCCATTATAGTTTATCCCCACAAACATGCATACAGCTTAGCAGAGCACTCTTTAAAATGTATTGCAACATATAGATACACATGATCAGATTTCAAAACAAAGACAAATCACCTCTTGGTCACATTATTTTCAAAGGAATTTTTGGATTCTGGCTCCTCAGAAAGAATCTTTTCATTATGGGCACCAGTAGTAGTAGGAATCAAAGAGTGAACAGTATGGCCCTCTGATCTCTACTTCTTTTAAGTACCAATACCTACAAAGTAAAGAGCATGTAAGAATGAGATGGTACCACAGGGTTCCAGTTATCTGTGTCCAATAATGTCCAACACAGTTACACTGCCATTACCACTAAGACAGCTACTTGTTACTCATTTTCACTACTGGGGTTTATTACCACACAGCAGACATAAAATGCAAGTTATTCCATGAGCTTCTCCTGTTGGAAATGAAGGAAACATGTATGGCTCTATTCATTTTTCCTTTCATGATTCTTGTTTGGGGAACAGCTGCAAAAACATGACCGCTTCAAGGCTCCCTCATGATTTAATCAGCTTCTGGCAAAATTTGATGACATGCCTGAATACAAACATTTCTGATATGATGGGCATGAAACAATCCATACCAGAAGAGAGGCGGGGAATAACCCTGTAAAACAATAATGCTACTGTGCAGAAAAACAGAAAAGATGATAAAGAAAGGCAGAAGGAATCTACCATGTTCTTACTCTTGGGTAAAGAGAAGAAAGAGCTACACTTCCATAAGCATCATCTTACTTGCTCTCTACTTTGGTGACATAAACCCTCTGTTGTCTCTGAGCTTCATTCAGGACAGTGGTCACAGAGGAGGATGCAGCTATCATGCCAGAAAGTACTAAATTTCCAAATAGTCTTTTGTGGATCCCAAAGATCACACATTCAAAGGTCTCTGCTCCCCAAGTATTCTAGAAGAAATACATTGATGTTTCAGATACTATTTTGTTCTGCTTAAGAATATACTTTTAGGAGAAAAAAGCATCTAAGGTAAGCAATCATCAGATTTTCCCTTTTATTTAATAGGGAATACCTGTGAGCAAAACTTTTAATTATGGTGCAGTGTTCTTGCATCATGTGTAAGCGTTTGACGGCATGCAGTTACACTTCTGACACAGCATGAATAAAGAACAAGAGAGGAGAACAGAGTATTCAGCAAACACCTAAGGAGACCATCACATTAAATTCTGATTCATCTGGGAAGGAACTAAGCTACACTGAAAAGTATAATTATGCATTTTGTCTTAATTAAATATGCTCTTAATAGTATAACACAAAGTGTCTAAGCTCTTGCCTTGACAGTAGCTGTGCACATAACACTGAGATTAGAACCACTGTGCCCCACCTGCAAAGTTCTGCACATTTTGGGCTTTTTGTTAACTTGTTATTTACAATTATGCTGGATTTCAAGCATTTACCATGTAATAAAAGCAGCAGCTGAATGGTATCCCAGTGGTCACTGATACATTCAGTCACCCAATAATTTGAGCATGTTCAGCAGAACATGTGAAAGTGCAAATGTACTTACTAAAAACATCCACCCTAATTTTTGTATATAAAACATGGCTAAGCAGCAACCAAAATCTTTCTGAAACCTTTGGGGCTTTTTTTTTTAGTCCCTGAGACTGTTGCTAATTTATTATACACATTTCAAATAATATTCAAATGAAAAATGGAAAAAAATGCCATCTTGTTAGGATTCAAGATATAATTTTGCTATTCCAGCATCCTATGAAATTGCCATAAAACCCCAATACTGTCAATCAACAGTGCCCAATTTTGAAAGCATCTCATTTTTCTGACTGGTTAGTACTACTGCATTTTACAGAAAAAGGTTAGTCAGGCCAGATTTCAAAGATGACCAGTTCTTAAGATAATCTGAAAATTCAAGCAGCAGAGAACAGAGACTGTTAAAGGGTGTAGCCTGCGAAATAAAACCCTTTGTTGAGAATACAAAGCCTTTTTCAGTAGGAAAAAATACAAAGGGATACGTTCTTTAAATACACATTTTGCCTCTTCGCCTTATTCTACAAAGCTGCTCTTCAGCACCAAGAGCACAGCCAATAATTTGTTGTTTCAACCTGACTTTCCTGATATAATTTTGCTTTTGAACTTCTGAAAGGGTTTTTAATTCCAAAATAGTCTAGTCCCACTTGATGCAGTCTGTTCTATTTTTGGAACATAATTACTAAAAATAGCTGTAATTAGCATTATATAACAACAGGCATAAAAAAACCCTCAAAAACTGAAAAGAAATAGCTCTGTAAATTTTGGGCATTGACTGAGACACAGCACAGCTGATCCATCAATGCTGTCTGAAGCAAGCTGCCTGATGAGAAATATTAATTTCAGAACTAATCAGAAACTGTTTCTATAACTGTGCCTAATCATAAACACGTAACTAACAACACTGAATACAGTCCAGCTACAGAACAGGAACATAAGTGGGAAAAAAGGAGAATCAGCCAATTACCATCAATACGTAAGACGTCTTCCTCCTTTTCCCACCAAATAGGACATGGAACTGTTGGAGCAAGTCCAGAGGAGGACCACAAAGCTTGTCAGAGGATTGGAGCACCTCGCCTATGAAGACAGTCTGAGGAAGTTGGGGCTGTTCAGACTGCAGAAGAGAAGGTTCTGTGGAGACCTCATAGCAACCTTCCAGTATCTGAAGTGGCCTACATGGAAGCCAGAAAGGGACTTTTCTTCAGGAACTGATGAGTTCAAAGGGAACAGGGGAAAATTAGAGTAGATATATGAAAGAAATTCTCTACTGTGAGGGTGGTGAGACAATGGGACAGGTTGCCCAGGGCAGTTGTGGATGCCCCAACCCTGGCAGCGTTCAAAGCCGGTTGGATAAGGCCTTGATCAACATGGTCTAGAGGAAGGTGTCCCTACCTATGGCAGGAAGGGTTGGGACTACATGATCTTTAAGGTCCATTCCAATCTCTTAACATGCTATGATTCTATGAAATATCCATGCTGTGTTGCCTTCTCCAAGAGTAGAGAACAATGTAGTCAAAGCATTTTCATGCTGTCTTGATTGACATGCCTAAATCCTTACTTTCTAGCCCTGGCAAAGTTCTGTTTAAATTGTTTGTTGACTGGATAGAAATTATGAGACCTATCACATTTGAAAGTCCATATCTGGTTGCATTCCCTCTGACAGCTATAGCCGGTCTGCCTAATTATCCCTCAGTACATAATGGAGAAACATCTTCCTGATGTCAAGAACTATAATTTAGGAGCAAAAGAGCTGCTAGCCCCCAGAATTTACACTATTTGTTGTAACCTATGACTGTCATTTTTACTTATGTAGATAAAGCTGTGTTGAAGTGATTGGCTACTCTGAACAACTACCCTTATCCCTATTAAAATCTTAATGCTTAACAGTTGCTACAAGTTATTTACCACTGTGGGGGCCAACACTCCAGTAAGCTCCTACTTTCAAGGATGGAGAAATAGGTCATCCCTCATTTTTCTCGTCCTTACCCCGCCGCCAATATTATCAGCTTTTATCCTGCTAGTATCACTCATCTTCATGTCCAGAAATACATCTTTCACAATTGAAGATGGTGGCCAAACCTCTTCCAGACAACCCACTTACGAGTCTGAAACTAAATCTGAATTCAACTTGACTGACTCGGAGTGCAGAAAAAAGCCAGAGTTCAAGTAAGTCCTAAAAAGCACCTCTGTGAGCCAACAGACCACACATGAGGTCCTTGGGGATCCCTTGTTATTTCAGATCTTCTTGAGTGAAAAGTATTAGATATCCTCTATTAACCAATGCCATCTTCTTCACAGAGTGGCTGCACTTGGAAGAGACCTCTGGAGATTGTCTAGTTAAATCCATCCTCCTCAAACCAGGGTGAGTTAGAGCAGATTACCCAGCACCATATCATACAGTTGGGTTTTTAATATATCCAAGGAGAAAGAGGTCCTGAATATTATTTATTGGTGGAGTTTTTTCTCCACAAATGTGGCATCGTGTATTAACATCATCAACTGCTCCCAGCAGTGTGGCAGAAAGCATGTCCACCAAGTCATGAAATCACCACATCTTCAGCTGGACCAAGGAAACACTCCAAAAAGCATGTTAGCCCATTCTGAAGAATAAGATGCTTGGAACTGTTACTTCGTCAACTCATGTAGAATTCAGGAGAGATAAAATTACAAGGAACAATAAAGAAAATAATCTATGCTTGCTAGGTATGTGTAAAAACACCGGTACAGGAAGAAGCAGAACTGTAAACAGGTGAAATAATAAAACAAACTCAATTCTGTCTGACAACTGAACTTCATTTCTTGGTGTAAGAACAAGATTACATCCATACTACTAAAGCTGAGGGTCTGTTCTGGCAAGTGTTCTTACTGATGGAACACTGCTTCAGAAAAATTCACCTTCTTCTGGTTATAGTCAACGATTTATGCCTTTCTTGAAGAAACTATGGAAAACAAACAGGAGATCAAAGGAAATCTTTGACATCTTTTATGATTGTCTTCGGAGTTTCAGAGCATGCCTCCCTTAATTCCCTACTAACTTTGGAAACCTCTTAAAGTAATAATTTTGCTGATGGCAGCATGTGTGAAACTATATTAAGCTTGAAAATACATCTCTTTGATGAATGAAAGGAGACCCTGAAGTGCTAATTCCTCCAGCATTCTTTTCTGCTCATTTACCATTCCTCAAGAAGCTGACTGAAAAGCAGCTAGGAAAAACTGAGTTGTATCACTCTGCAATTCACAGTCAGGGAGAGGCTGTGGGACAACAGCTTGATTTACATATTCCAATTATTTTATTAACAGAAATGCTGTTAAAATGAAGTATGGCCATTAGAACTCAGTTGCCCCTACCACTTTGTATCATTATTACACTCAGGAGTCCTGGGATACAAAAAGACCAAGACATGTTCACAAGAATTACGAAAATGGGAGTGAAGACCACAGTGTCAGTCCCAAAACTCTGCTGCACTCATCACCTTCTTTTTCCCAGGAAGCTAACAGAAGCCTGCTTGTTAAGTCCTCCTAACAAGATATTCCTTCTCCTTTTTTGCTATAACCACAGCCCAGAATGACAATTTTGGATGGATTCACATTAGAACACATCTTGAAGCACACACACACAGTTTCATGTATACGGTTCAGGTTTTACTCCTTCACAGCTCTTATTCTGGGGATTGAGCTTTCCTTTTAAGAAGCAAAGGATCTAGGATTAAGGGATCCTAGATCTAGAAAGGCTTCAGCAGGGTAAAGACTAATCTCTTTCAAAGCTCTAATCCAATTAAAAAAAAAAAAAAAAGTCGTTCCATGCTGCCAGCTCACTTAGTTTCACCAAGTCTTTCCATATTTAGCTGACTTGATTTTTTCTCCCAGATTCTGACAGGAGAACCTACAGCTTTTAGAGGTTTGAGAAGTGATGTTTAACTCTTGAGGCAGTCTGAAGATATGGCTTAGAAGTAGAACCAAAGAAAATGAACCCACGCCTAACATTTTTAAGCACCTCTTTTAAACTGGCATCATCTGTGATGTCTTTGACTACAAGTAGCATTTCTTCTAGTGAGAGTGAAATCATAGCAAGGAGCTGGAAGCAGCTGTCTGACCCTGGCAGTAAGCTTCAGTCAACTAGTTTCCTCCAAACACTAGAAATTCAAAAGAAAAGTTTTTGGTACCAAGTTGCAGTAGGGAGCAAATTCTGAAACATTTGACAGATATTAAAAATGGACAACGTGGAAGTTATATGAAATTGAGTATTAAACACATGCTCTGCTTTTTAGGTTTTGAAACAAGGAACTAGCAGTGCCACAGAGTTTTCTGCACTGAACCAAGATTTTGAAAATATTTGAGCTGACTAAATTGCACACCTGGCAAATGGAGAGGGGAGCAAAGAGCAAAACACAGAAACACATAATGCTGTGAAGCTACTCCAGATCATGTGATAGACAGTACTTCAAGGCAGTGGCTGAAACAACAGCCTCTTAGCTCTTCCACAGGCCCATCACTGGAGTATTTTCCCAAGAAAAGGGATTTTAAGCACACATTTGTGACAGTGCAAGTTAGTTGCTTGAGGCAGCATTCAAAAAAATGTTAAATGGGTCTCAAGTGAGTCCAGACATTGCACTCCCTGCTGCTCCGACACTCAGACCATATAAAGTAAATATCACACATGCTTTGCTAAAAAACTGCTCAAGAAAATTGAGATACTGCAGGCGGTTCTGATTGTCTTTAGTACTGCAATGGCCTGGTTGAAAGAGATGTCCCATATGGGACTGTAGACCCATCTTCCTGAGCACTTCATAAACAAGCTCTAAGCACTCCAAGGAGGTTACAGTCTAAATAGATGAGAGGAAAGAAGCATTCTTAATCCCAGTTTGCAGATGAAGAACCTAAATAGATGAGAGGAAAGAAGCATTCAGTTTGCAGATGAAGAATTGAGTCATAAAGCGATATAACACATGCTCCACAAGAGTGGTCAGGCCCTTTCTATGTGCTACTTGACAGTCCACAAAGGACCATTTATCTCTTGGTGCTCCATCATCCTTTGCTTTTTAGAAGTGCTAGGATGAAAATTTCCCTCCCTTTACAGGAGCAAAATGGCTCCTGTAGCTCCAGGGAACCAATTCCCATTAGGCACTCCCATTACACACATCACAACAACCAAATACCTCAGGACAACTTGTCCTAAATGACCCAGACAGTCACATGTGAAGGCAACAGCAGATCCAAGGTTTTTCAACTCTTTATCCACAACACTGCTACAGTTTTTGTGCTAATTCATGACTAATGTTTTTCACTCTGGTGAAAGTTAACCTATACACACCCTTGTATATAAGCTAAAAAATCATTGAGAAAGTTGAGAGCGGACACAGGACATTGCAGATGCCATCACTTAGATGAGCTACAAATCAAAGTACTGTTTGTGCCCTTTAAAGATGGTGCATCTGAAAAAAGGTCAGTGTAGTACAAAGAAAATGTCACTTTTGCAGCATTACTTTCTGCTTTACTCTTTTGCCATTCTGCATTTGTCCCATGCCATTGACATATCCTATTAAACAGACTCAACACTGCCAAAACATAGTCACAATCAGCAATCTGAGAAAAAACCCCAATATTTTACTTAGCGAGAGTTTTAAGATTTTAAAGTATTACAGAAACAACCTCTCTGTTTATTTCTGTAGCTTTGCTGATTTGTCTGCATGGAAAGGTAAGGCAAAATTCTAAACTGAGTATTTCAAAACAAGTCAAATTAAAAAGTTAAGCATTCAGTGATTTACATTCAGCTTGTTGCTTTGGGGCTGCTTCTGCTAAGGATTAAAATCCATAAATTTCTGTAGAATTACTCTTGATTTCCAAGCATGCAAACTGAATATCTGCATCCAAGATTATCTTTGATCCCTCTGTTACTAAACAGGACTATCATCTTCATCCAAAAACAGAAGAATTTCTGGATCCCACTCTGATAGTAGTTTTAACTGCTTACAACCCCATTTAGAAACAAAATAATAAAAAAAATAGCAAATTTGCTTTTTGAAAACCATGCTGCAGTAATTAGGCATATTATTTCTAAATAGCAAATTTGCTTTTTGAAAACCACGCTGCAGTAATCAGGCATATTATTTCGAAATTGGAGTCAACGTCAGCAGGGTATGGGGAAATAAAAAAGTAATTTGATTCCAAATGCGGCAACATGAAATAAATGTTGGGTGGACAGATCTCTAAATACTGCATTCACATGTTCAAATCCTCTATTCTTGCAAAATGCACAATATAGAGACAAAAAAAGTTATCTGAATGTTTTTTTTACGAACACAGAATTTCTCTGCTCCTAAACTGAAACAGACTGGTACGTTATACTGAGCATTTAAGAGATATTAAGGGAATTGAAAGAATTTTCAACGATGCTGGTGGCATTAATTTTCAATGTTAATAACCTATTTACTATCATAGCAGCTTAATAAGCTTTTAACTGGCAGAAGTGAAATTACACTGCAATATGGCATTATTATTAACATTATGAATAAAAAACCCCACAGTTCCTTGCCCTCATCATTCAAATGTTTTTATTCTTTATTTCAGGGAGATAATTAGGAGACATCTTCTCTTTCTACCTGCAGAGCAAATTTCCAATCCTAGTTGTTAGGATCTAAAATCTACTTGGGCATTGCAACAGGTGCAACCTGCCTGTTATCTTTGCCAACCTGCATTCCAGAGTAGCCTTTTCGGTCTGGTTTTCACTCTTCAGAAAACCACAAATACTAAATATCACTGTTATGGAATATATAGGGAGCTCAAGCTATACAAAATAACAAGTCTACCCCTCTCCACTAGAATTTGAGGGTTCAATTCTTGACAAGCAAAAAGTCCAGCTATCTTTGAAATCCTGATCTATAAAACATGGCTGGATCCAGTCTCCACTTCTCTTGTGTGACTCGCTCTTCTTGTCTTACAAATCCTGTTGCAAAGCATGAAACTGCAAATAGCATCTCTGTAAGACACTACCACCATCGCCAACACAGACAAAATGCTCCATTTTACTGCAGGCAGCCTGTCATCTCCGCCTACTGTCTAAAACATCTCTGCCACAAAGTAAAACCACTGTACAGAAACTGCCACATAAACTGGTTTGTATATTGAAAAGGAAAGAATTGCTTTCTTGGTGTGACCAAAAATAACATTTCCCCCTACTTGTTTCACAGGTGCAACTCAGCACACGTAGCCTGTAGTGAATGCTAGAAGCATGCGTGCCAAATGACTCCTTAAATGGAAAAACTCAGTCCTTGTCTTGGAAATGCAATCACTTAATTCCACAAAGATTTTTTGGCAATTATTTCAGGAGAGAACAAACACATGTCATTTGAACTGACATTTCAGTAGCCATATCTTAAACTGAAAAACATCAATCCAGACAACTTTAAAACGTTTGAGCATTAGACATTTTCCTATCCTACCCACCTGCACTATTTTAATAGTAGCTCAGAGTACTTCTAATTTTTTCCTTGAATTTTTAGAGCATATTAACCATAATAAGTAAGGACATGATGAAAGTTCCCTACCAGGTGAAGTCTGATGTAGAATGTTTTCTAATTGTTCTGCATCAGAGATTGTTTCTGAATATATTTTAAATGTACCAATATTATGAATAAAATGTACTAGGCCAATAGAGTCCCTTTACCAAGACCCCCTGCATACTGTGGAGAGCCCATACATCTTGAGATAGGCAAGATGACAGCTTCCAGCATCACTCTGTTTTTAGGGTGGTGCTTCTAAAAGAAAAAGCTTGATTTGCTTTTGGCCTCCCTGAGGAACACAAAGGGTATCAATGACTGCCAGTTGTTCCCAGGAGAATGCTGATATACCCAGCCTGGAAATACAAATGCATTTTGCATAGGTCACTAAACAGCAACCAGAGTGATATTTGGTCACTACCAACCTGGGCCAGGTGCAGACTGGCAGCCTGAGGGTGAAAGGCTCTGAACCCAATTACTAATCCTCTGAGCTGCTGACTCCCCTGGCTCCTTATTTGTCATAACCCTGATATTTATCAGAAAATTGAGAGGAATCAGTACAACAAACAGGAAAGGTGTTGATATTTCTAATCCCAATTTTAATTACAGAAAATCTCTGGCAAGGTTTCAAGTCCTTTTTGCACCATAACAAAGTGTTACTCCTCTAGTGCTTGAATTCATGCTGAGGAAAGAAAACAAACACAATCAAGTTTGTGACTTTTGATTACACAGAAAATGAAAAAGACAAATGCCATAGCATAGATGATTGGACACTACAGCTTTGTACCTTGGACAGACAGGCATATTGCACTGGATCCAAAGTAGTAATGGAAATTCTCCAGGGCATCATAACATACTTGACAGTCCTTCACTCCTACTGCCTATCCTTGTCCAACCAGATGCCAGGTTTCCTCAGTTTCCCAATGGAAGAAGGTCTATAGCATATTCTAGAGTAATCTACATTACTCTGCCAAGTCATAGATCTATAAAACTCTGCAAGCTCCCATTGAGGATATCAAAACAGGCACTCAGTTGAGCTGTAATTTGAATCATTTCTACCTGCAATACAATTATTCCAACGATCTATGAAGAGGTATGCTCTATATCCTCAAACAAGACAGTTAAACTACCACAAAGCCACTACCAGAGATGATGAAACAAGTAAGGACAGGCTTAGGAAAATAAGCCATTACATTTTTAGGACTAAATCTATAGCAAGACTTTGCTCAAGGGCTGTAAGAGCTTCCCAGTTGCCTCATGGTGAGCCAGCATCAGTTTCAGGCCTTTTAACCCAGGAGGTCTTGGTCCACTGTGGCTCCTGGGTTCTGGGTAGACCCCTGGTTCTCCTTGGGGAGCACTCACCAACCCAATCTCTGCTTCATTTCCCTTCTGTTCACAAAAAACTGAAGACAAAGCTATCTTCTTGAGAAGACTTGAGCACTACCTGCACATTGCCAGCACCCCAAAGGAGGTAAGCAATGCATTAATCCTCTTGCTTTCCCACCCACTCAGTGAGCATGCATGACTTGCATAAGGCAGAAGAGAAAGATCTTGCTATGCTTCTCAGAAGAAACAAGCTGAGCAAGGCACCAAGATGAGCAGCCCAGGAAGAGCATCAGCAGTTCCAATTATTTTTTTATGGAGAGGTGGGTCTTAAGCTCTCTTTATGGCACTGATACCTTCCCCCACTGCCATGGGAAAACAATTCTAGTTCACAGCAGCAATGAAAGATAAAGGAAGAAAAAGGTGCAGAAAATGAAAGGCTATGAAAGTTGTGGCACAGACAGGGAATGAGGAAATTATCATAGCACCTGAGACGAAATGAACTAGCTGTAATGTGAAAGGACAGACATAAAAAGATACCATGAGAAGCTATCACAGCAGGAGGCATTGATGCAAATAAATGGATGGGGTCATTCAATGGATGTCTAATTGGATTGTCAACCTCCTATTACAGAGATGGGATATATTATATAAGACCCTAAACATAAAGTGTTTAGAACTTTCAGACAGACAGAGACATAGCAGAGAGACAGGCTATGGTTTCAGGTACTCTGGGTAAAAAAAAAAAGATATTTCACCGCTAAACAAATTACATAAGCACAAGGTTGCAAAAAGAAAAAAAATGTATTAACACAAATTGGTTTAGCTGTACAAGATTTATCAAGTTAAAATAAAGTATGCTTTCAGGCTACATTCATTCCAGCTTCAATTATATCAAGAAAGGCACTGAAATAATCAAATTATGAAGCCCCAAAAGCATTTAATAATCACAAAAATGAAGCAGATGCACTAATAAAATTAACATTAATAAACTAGGTCAACATTGAGAAAAGAAAAGAGTGATGGAGGAGGAAGAGAGCTCCACCCAGAGATGCTCCTCCAGGGTGCCAGCTTTGGAGCTGCACTCCCCGCACAGTGCTGTGCAGTAATGACTACAGATGATGCAGCTCTTTGACCTCTTTAACACAAACACTGCTCACACTGTCTCCGTAGAATCTCTGCTTGCTGCAGCTAGCACCCAAATGGTTTCTTAATATAGAAACCTGTGAGGAAATGCTCCCTCTATCAGTAGTTTATCAACCATCAGATTAGGAAAGAGGGCCTTTAAGCCTCACAGGCTTATCTGCAGTGCAGCAGGAGTCTGGAGAGGCGAGCTGAGGACAGTCAGGAACTCACTGGCTCTTGAGACACCCCATGATCTGCGGCTTGGGAGGTAATTTCGGCTTTCCTCACTACGAGTATAAACACCACCTGCTCACCTTGCCTAAAATGATTAGAGAGAGAACAGACCTGAATCCAGCTGTGTCACCTGCACTCTTCTGCCCCTTCCCAAAGCTGGGCAACCTTTTCTGTGAGAACAACTCCACAAAAATCAAAGGAACAAAAGGTAGTCCTCCAGACTTTGGCTCCTGGTGTTTTGACACATAAACCACTACATACAATAAACACTGAAGAGTGATGACGAGTGCTAGCTGAACCAGTAAACACAGTGGAGAGCAGAACTGCTCTGTTCTGTCTCCGAATCTGACCCACTCCTGTTATAAAACAGATGCATAAATGATTACAGTGATTATGCAGAGAAGCAAGATTATGCAAGTGCTAAGCACTGCTGTTATAATACACATACACAAACGAGTATAAAGGGGCCTAGGGATGTAACATTTCTCTTTAGTTTTCTTCAGAAGGTAAAGAAAGAATGAGAAAGAAGAGGCTGGACAAATGCAGTCAGAGGGAATTATTTAGGCAGGAAAGACAGAACTCCTGTCTTTCTGCCAGGTACTGCCTTGTTCACATAGGGAAGGCTCCAGCACAGCAGCAAAACTGCAGAGGTAGAAGCACAAAGGCAAGGAACTAAACTGTTCATTAAAACTCAGAATTGAAAAGAGCTGACAAGCATTATAGTGCCGCAGAAGATGATTCTCCTCAACTTTCTGGCACAGAAAAACTGGGAACAACTGCCATTAGAAAAAAAGGAGGGGAAAAAAATCAAGGACAGAGGAGCAAAGTCACAGGCCAATTCTGAAGAGCAGGGAGTGGTAGCAGAGATGCACAACAGCTGTACCTATAAGTGTGGTGAATTTGGAAGCTTTCTTAAAAGACACTCTGTTACTACAAATACTGACAATAAAACAGGTACTTTTAAATCCCAGCTACTTTTAAATATGAAGGTTAACATAAGATTGCAAAGACTCTAAAACATCTTCAGATGCAAAAGCAGAGCATTTAGTGATGTGCATGGAGGATAAACCACTAGCAGAAGCACTGGCAAGTAAAGTTAGAAACCTAGCTAGCAGCAGGCAGGTCTATCATGTCAGGTCAGAACAATCATACAGTAACTTTTTTTAAAAAAAAAAAGGAAAGTCAAGAACATTTAATTGTAATCAGTTTCAAGGCTGTTTATTAGAAAGCTCATGAATGCAAACCTTTAGCCTCAGAAATGAAAGCAAGTTCCCCAGAGGCACAGGGGCCATTCCCACTCCATCCCCAACACCTTGTGCCCAGACCCTTCTCAACTACCCCCTTGGCTGCCACGGGGCACAGAAGAAGCCCACACACACTCAGGTATCATCCTTCACCTCTTCACTATGAGCTCTGGACCTGGGTGTCTCTCTGATGGGGCTGGGGCAGGAGGTCACTGCCTCCCAGCCACTCATACCTGCTTTTCCTCAGCTTGTGCCCCAAGCACAGCGTCTCCTGCTCTTTCCCCTGGGTCTGCCAGCACAACTTCTGTGGGTGACTGGCCATTAACCAAGCCCCAGCATCTTGGCGCCATTAACAAAATGCACACCTATTGCCTCACACATCCCAGACAGGCTAGGGACTGGCTTGAAGGAAAGGAAAAGCCTGTCAAGGACAGAAAACAAACTGCTGGGGTCAGGGGCTTTTTTAGCAGGAGAACTTGGTCTCATAGAAGGATATGTCACCGGAGCCTCCAGCTGAAATGTCTCTGGAACCCTCAGGGCAAGAATCACCTCAGTCCTGTGCCAAGGCAGCATGTGTGCCCTGGTCTCACATGGGTCTTTTAGCAATAGAAGAAAATCCCTGTCCCTTCTCTCTTTTCATTAAGAGTATCGACAGGTTTAAGAGAAAGAAATCACTAAGACACTACTCAAAGATTAGACAGTACTTACTGGAATTACAGGACGCTGCCTCAAAGGGATATGAACTTATTCAGGCAACATAACAGAAGATCAGAAAGATATATTTTAATCCTCATCCAATATTTTCAGTGCTGCTGTTCTTGAAAGCACATATTCCTTGTCTTTTACAGGCTGCATGGTCTTGGTCCAACATACCATTATTATAAATTCTCATTTTCATCTGATTTTTCCCCAGTTTGATGAATAGTTTTAAATCATTCTTAAAACGGCACATGTTTAATATTATACAATATGAGAAGTCAAATTAAAATACTTGCAGATAGCTCTGGTAAATTAGAAAAAATGACTTTCCTGTTCTACAAAAATTGCCAAAATTCCCCAATACTTCCCATCTTGAATCCCCTTGTCCCCTGTAGCCTGAGCCTCCAGCCGAGCTGACTACTGCTGTCACAGAAACCCTTCTCTGTAGACATTTTCTCTATTAAAGGAAAAGCTCATGGATAAATTAAGAATCAAAGGCAATAGATTTAACACAAACTCCTACAGTACTGCTTTTACCCAAGCTTTTGAAGATTTCCTTCCCATTCCTCAACTTGCCCAAACAACTAAAAGGTTTGAAAGATTAATGTGACCAAAGACTTTTTCTAACTGATGTTTAATGCCAGAAGCAAAGCCGAAGGTGAAACACAGATATATGGAAAGACTAGTTTGCACAGGCTTTATTATGGCCAGTTTGTTATATCTCGATTTACTGCTCATATCCTTCTTGCATTTCTCCTCATAATGAAGGCTTAAATGCCTTGGCTTCAAAAACTACCAAAGATGCACTATCAACACATATAAATATGCCTGTAAGCCACTTAGAGCTAGTTTTCTGGGTTTTTTTAGAGGATGGCATACTGTTATTAGATCATTTATATATCTATTTTTATACTGCAAGGTCTTCAGAGGATCTGATTGTCACTTGAGACTGTTGTAAGTGCCTAGCAAGGAGTAGGTGCCACCATAAATTTCTTAATGTGTCATTATGCATCACTACCATTATTTATTGTCCTAGCTTCTACAAGTTCAAATAACATCTTGTGTGTAGGACAATACATTTAGTTCAATTAAAAATCACTAAATCTTTTTTTATTAAGTTTTCAGCTGCCAGAAGTATTAATGGATTTTAGAACATACTCTCCTCTTAAAAGGACATCTCAAGGATACACCAATTTTTGTTCATGTGAAAACTCTGGAGATAAACTTCACACATTCCTTTGCCAGAAGATAAATACAAATAAACAAACATTTTCCCCACCTTTCCCCTGTTAAATTCAGCTTTTACAAATATTTTTGGTCCATGCAGGAGCAAACAGATTGACAATGCAGTATCCTTGCAGATCACCCAAATGAATGGGTGATCAAAAAAAAGAACCCTAACCTAACAAAATACAGAGATCATTTAAGCTGAAGGAAGGAATAGTTACAAGTGATTTACATATGAATGCATGTGCCAGGGATTGACTGATGTCTTGGTATTTTTCACCAATACCATCATATCAATACAAAAAGTGCTGGTTTTCATGCTCCTTAAGAGAAAAACAGCCTCAAACTCCTATCAGTTTGGACCCTGGGGGATTTAAAATTACGTATGTCAGTGAAAATAAAAGCCTCAAACAGATTTTTCAAAACTGAGGTAAAAAGCAAAACTAAACATTATCTTCAATATGCTGGTGCAGCAAGCAGGGGAAGACCCTTGGGCAATTCCTATATATACAATTCTATGGTGTAGTCAGTGGGAAACCAGTCAGAATATGGGACAGCACTGCTATATCTTTTTAGCAAGAACAGTTTAGTCATATCAGTCAAATAAGTATTGATAGAGGCAAAACCTGAATGCTACTTATATATCAATTAACTGATCTATAAATAACAACTCTTATTCTGTACCTTTTTTTTAATTAAAGCTACTATTCTTTTCCATCTTAAAAGATATTAAGTGCAGCTCTTTTGCTTCATTTACATCTTACAAAGGGCTCAGGTGCAGAGCTACTTCTTCTCTAATACCTGCACCTCATCTCTTTTGTCTAGCAACTTCAACCCCCAAGCAGATGGATATGAATCTTCCCAATGTCATTAATACATCATCCACCTGAAGTGTCAAAGCATCCCCTACCTTTCTCATTCAAGTTTGACAGAATTCTCTTTTTTCGCTGCCCAGTTCTGTCGTTTGCTGCTTTTTTTTTAACATAGAAATAGCCAATGCTTTGGTATAATGTTAGAGTACTCTGGATCAGATCACAGCATTTCACAGTGGCTGCTTGAGACTGTCCCAGTAAGAGCACAGGAGTGGGAAAGAAGCCCTGTCCTCATATACTGTCATATAGGATGATAAAATCATTCAGGATGGACAGGACCTCAAGATGTCAAGTATTCCAACCATATGAGTACTTATATTCTATTGTTCCTCTTGGGCTGCTCCTCCTAACAGTGGCATAAAATTTGTCCTCCAATTCATAATAAAATGAGTTGCTAAAAGCTTTTTTTTTCAGAATGTTTAAAAACAACATTGAGGAAATGTGATATTTCACCCCTCAGTATGGCTCACAACGAATAAAATCAAAACATTTCATCTCTAGAAGTGATTAAATATTCCAGAAATATCACCCTTATCACAAAACATTTCTCAGAAATCAACCAGGTTTCTTTTAGAGGTTACAATTTTGAATTAAAATAACTTTTTCAGCTCAAAACAACAACACTTAGATGAGAAAATCCATTAACAGTCCTAAACCTTGCCCTGTCAACTAGTGTTTGCACCTAGTGGAAGCTGCATCTGTTTGGATGCATAACTATTTCTGCTGATGTTTAGTAGCAGCAAAGTCCTTTGGGGGTCACTTACTCTCCTGTTCGTGGGCCTTCCAGCATCATTACTTCTGTCAATCCAAAAATCAAAGTGAGGTTTGGCTGCCAAGCAATCAAGAGCACGTGCACACAGACACAGGCTAATCGATACAGTTCGGACTGCAATTCCTTTATGAACAAAAGTAAAATACTAATTTACTCCAAAACTCAGGCCACAGAATATTCTCTCTCATGATCTGAACTTTTTGCTCTCACACCTGCCTGGCCTCCTTAGGATAAACAAATATTTGCAGCTGATAGCTCACTGAATTATCACAGGGAAAGTAATGTTGTAACAGCTACCTGAGTATGATGTTAAAAAGGATGAGAGACATAACAGACAGACCTGTAATCTTCAAAGCAGTTTTACATGGGAACAAACGAAAGCATCCAGGCCACTCATGACTTGTCAGCTAATAACACAATCACTTCTTGTTCTAATACTGCACTGTAGTACAAGCCAATCATTTATTCTGTTAGTCTTCTAGCAAAACTGCATAAACAACAATACCCCTCCTCCAAACATGACATTTTTATTTCATGCTGTACGTGAATTAATTGAAATTCAAATTCAAATGCTTTCTGAATGCACAGTTGGAAGCTTGTCCTGTCTCTTAGCGAAGCGTGTGCTCTAGCAACCAAACACTACTGTGCTAAGTTGTCAGATAAGCTAGGAAGGAAATTCCAAATAAATTATTTTCAAGGCACCGTCTTTATTTTAAGCAAGAAGTATTTATGCAGTGAGTCCTTAGCTACAGACAAGCCTTCTTACGAAGGAAGAACTCACTCCAACATTAAAGATGCATTTATTTCAAAATATGAAAAATGTAAAAAATGCATAATGGAAATAATGTCTTCCACCTGAAGCTATTAGGCCATATGATACAGGGGCTGTAGTGTGACACTACCATTAAACTGAGCCAATAGTTTGCTTCAATATGTTCTACCTGTCTCTGCCCTAAATACCAACAAGGCTGGAGGGGAAGCCAAAGCTGCTGCTGGTGTGGGAGGTAAATCTGTTCCATCAGCAGGAGGAGAGCTGAGCTGGAGCTGGTAGAGGAGGTCCTTGTGCCTACTTGGTGAGCATGAAAGGCAGAGATAGAGGGGGGAAATCATAGAATCATCAAATTTGGAGGAGACCTCTAAGACCATCAAGTCCAACCATTAGCTGCCACTCTGCTGTAACCCCTAAGCCCTATACACTATCCTCCAGCACCAGATCCAGACAACTCTTAACCACTTCCAGGGACGGTGACTCCATCAGTTCCATGGGCAACCTATTTTATTCCAGTGCCTGACTACCCTAACACAGAAAAAAATTTCCTAACATCTAATCTGAATCTCTCCTGTCTCAGTTTATGACAATTCCCCCTAGTCGTCTCACTGCAGGCACGGCAGAAGAGACCATCCCCCACCTCCCTACAACCCCCTTTCAGGTCATCCCAGAGCCTCTTCTCGAGGCTAAGCAAGCCCAACTCCCTCAGCCACTCCTCATAAGACATGCTTTCCAGACCTTTTATGAGCCTCATTGCCCTACCCTGGACTTGCTCCAGCACCTCAATGCTCTTTTGAAAGTGAGGAGCCCAAAACCAAACACAGTACTCGAGGTGTGGCCTCACCAATGCTGACTAGAGGGGGGTGATCACTGCCCTAGTCCTGCTGGCCACACTATTCTTGATATAGACCAGGATGCCACTGGTCCTCTTGGCCACCTGTGCACACTGTTGGCTCATACTGAGCCGCTGTCAACCAGCACTCCCAAGTCCTTTTGTGAAATGCAGAAGTGTAGGCTAGATTTCTATTTTCTAAAGAGAAAGCACAAATCAGGACTGGAGGAAACAATCATGATGAGGAGGGAGGGTTGCAAACTTATCTCCTCCTTCATGTGATGAGAACATATACTGCACTTTATCACAGCAATACTCATCCTCTTCTTACCTCTCCCTGCTCCCCATGAATCTGTCTATCAGCATCAAGGAACCTAGTTTTAGAACAACTGTTTGTTAACCTGTTACAACCAATTGGCAGCAAGCAGACAGGTCTCAAAAAGAAATAAACTACCTACTCATTTAAACTAAGAGGGAAACCTTTACCTAGACGATACTTGGCAAAATATTGTCTTAACTGTCAGATAACAGAAACACCAGATGTTCTCCTTTTTAATGTTTTGAATCAATTTATTGGAGAGGACATTTCCCAAGAATAAGGAGTCAAATAAAACAGTTATTGATTTAATCTCCTGTTTAATGCAGCAATTGTTTTCATCCTTAGCCTGTAAGGCATGGAGTAAAAGGGAGCACAACTGGGAAAGTGTGGCTGGACAAAGTATCAGGAGTTTGCATAAAGTGGATAACCAGAGAAGACCAAGCTGCAAGACCATAATGATGAAATGAAAGCTCTGAGAGGAAAGAGAAAGAACTTATTAAGTCAATTACGGTCAACTGAAAGTTACCTATCCTTGATAAAAATCGCAAACAATTTAATTGACTGATTATGTTGCATATTTCCAGCAAGCTGACTTTAAACAACTTTGTTGTGGAATTATTTTAAAAACAGGAACATATTATACATGCAGAATTTGCATTCCCCAACAAACATTTGATGATTAAAGGTGTCAAAACCAGATAGGGGCCTTCTTGCAGGTTATCATTCTGATAGCAAAATTATTTTTTTCTTTCTTAAATAAAAACTAATAGAAATATTTAAAACATAACATGATTTTTTTAGCAGAAGAAAACAGTCTCAGCTTTGGTCCCTTCTGGGATATTTTTTCCCTTTGTAGAGAAGAAAGTAAGCTAGTAATTACAACATGCAGCTCTAATACCAATTAACAATCTGCAACATGCCCCACTTCTTTTATCCTCCACTGGTACCGCTACAGGCAGCATTAGCTGTCTAATAAATAGGTGCGCACTGCTTAACACTTCGCAAGGTTTCAGCATTTCTCTTCACCCCTGGCATCGATCCTCTCTTTCCCCTGGCTATTAGCAGATCAGTCTGCCAGCATGCAGATGCTATTCTGTTGTGTGCTCCAAGACACACACTGCCTTTAGGCTCCCCTGGGCTATGAAAGGCAGGTGGCGTATTCATGTTCTGAAAAGAAAGCTTCACTAATGACCTCGCAAAGGTCTCCAAGAGATATTTTTTTCCTAGTTAATCAGCCAGACAAAGAATTTACTTCTGCTTAGGAAGGGTGGATGTTTGCAAGCCAGCTATGAGTGGGAAAGGGCAAATGTTAAAAGTATTTTTAATATATTTCCATTTCCTGAGACCTTAATAGTTCCATGCACAGCACAACACGCTGTGAGGAAATATCATAAGCGTACGTGTTCCACGTATCTGGCTGTACAGGGACCAAGTACACAAGCATTGGTTCTATACAGATCCCTGAACTGGATTAGCAAGTGTAATTTGTTATGCTTCAAATACACGTGCCAAGCACCTTTTTCAAGGCTGTAATACTTGGGTTCTTTTGAAGCCAAGGTGGGGAGTAATTATGGAGGTGTGCAGCTAGTACAGAAGCATGCAGTGAATTACCTAAGGCTCACTGGTACCACATGATACTGCTGCTACCAGGAAAATCTGTAAAGGCAGATCTGTTTCTTCTAAGAATCCTGCTGGGCAATATATGAATGAGCATGACATAAATGTTTTCTTTGCCTGTAATAAAGAATTCATGCCCACACAAAATTGACTAGCTTGTCAGAGTGTGACAGCACAAAAAAGATTCTATGAAACAGCACATCACCTGGAAATCTGCATCCCACTTATCAAGGTTTTCAGAAAGTTGAAGCATTTACAACTTGGGAATCAAAAGTATATGCTGACTTTTATACTATATGCTTTGTGAAAGTTTAATAATAGCAGCTTTTCTGTAATAAAACCACCAAAGAATAAGCCAGGTTTTTCAGTCAAATACATTAGTTGACTATGCATATTAACATTAAGTAAAAACAAAGAGACAGCTTCCCATAAAGCATTTCTCTTTCCTCTCTACTTCTTTAGTCACCCAATTCTGCATAGATATTTTAAGAAAGGCTAGTACTAACACCCACAGTCTTTATTTGGATGATAACTGTATAAAACATTTTTGGCACTTCAAAAAAACTGCAAGAGTTTGTGCGTGCATGTACTCAAATATATAAACATATACAGACACAAAAAGAAACACTTATTTACATACTTTTTATATATTGTCTGCTTTTTTTTTTTTACAACTGTTACAGGGGAATAAAACCCACTAACTTTGTTCTCAATTTACCTTCACAGAATCATTATTGACAAAAAGATTGGATTTTGTCTGTTTTGTCTAGAATCTGCTCTTTCTCTGTTGGCTAAAGAAAAGAGAACTTTACACTAGCATGCTACATCTTGAAAGTATCATGAGTGTACCATGCAACCATTGACACTCTGCCTTTTCATTCATCCCATCTGCATCCTTGTAGATCGTATTCTACACTTGTAGATATAGCAGTGTCCACAGATCATGAAATCTGTCCAAGGGATGGTCTAAACTTTTACAAATAGAACTATAAAATAAAGGCCATAAGGAACTGTTCTGCACTACCCCAAGGAATAGCAGCATCATCCTTCAGTTTTTGTTTCACATGGCAAAAATTGTCTTCAATACCAACTTGCTGCCCTAAAGAAGAAAACAACTTTCTCCAAAAAGAGAAACCTTGAAGTGGCAGATCAAGAAAGGTAATTCTGCCCCTTCACTCTTGTACAACCCTACCTTGACTATTGCATCCAGCTCTATGGTCCTCAGTACGTGAAGGACATCGACCTGTTGGAGCAAGCCCAGAGTAGGCCACCAAGATGATTAGTAGGATGGAACACCTCTCCTATGAGGAAAGGCTAAGAGAATTGGGACTGTTCAGCCTGGAGAAGAGAAGGCTTTGGAATGACCTAATCGCAGCCTTCCAGTATCTGAAGGAAGCCTACAAGAAAGGCAGAGAGAGACTTTTTACAAGGGGTTGTAGTGACAGGACAAGGTGGAATGGATCCAAACTAAAAATGAATAGGTTTAGATTAGATATTAGTAAGAAATTCTTTCCTGAGGATGGTGAGGCACTGGCATGAGTTGCCCAGAGAAGCTGTGTATGCTCCATCCCTGGAAATGTTCAAGGCCAGGTTGAATGGGGCTTGGAGCAATCTGGTCTAGTGGGAGGTGTTCCTGCCCAGAGCAGGAGGTTTGAAACTAGACGATCTTTAAGGTCCCTTCCAACCTGAACCATTCTATGATTCCATGTCTCCTGCTTCTTACCCAGTTCAAATCCTCCTCAACTTAGTAACAAAACTCCAGCAACCCAAAATCCAGAAAGACAGAACTTACTAGCAAAGGCACTGCCAACTGTAAATATGGCTTACTTGCTTCCAGACTGGAGTTGGCTTGCAACTACCAGTGAGTGCACAGCCAAAGATAATACACCTCTGTCAAATATGGTCAGCCATATTTGGGTCAACATATACACTCCTCTCCACTGGTCTTTGTAAGATGGCCAAAGCAGATGTATGTTAATGTAAAAGAGCCTTTTGAATTGCATGCATATATTGCATAAAGGAACTATTAACACTGCACCAAGAGAAGCACAGTATTTTCTCCGCACATTCATTCTGGTGCTTATTCTTGTCACTTTACTTTTACTTGTCCCTCTGAGAAGAATATTTGACATTCAGGCAGGGACCCAAGTAGCATTTTTCAGCCAAAACTCGAAGAGAAAAAACGATAAAGGAAAATTTATGTTCAGTTAGGAAGGGAGGAGGGGAAAACAAAATGTGATTGCTCTATAAACAGTTTTAATTCCAAAGCTTTGGGGTTGTGTACTGCTTCCCCTTGTGCTGACTCAGAAGGATGCTTGAGTTACTATATTCTTTTTGACACTTAAGTACCTTAAGTAATTCTATTCTCACGTCCACACTGAGATATCTTTGGCACTTGAGGTGTTGTGCTGTCCCCATCCAGTTCCATGTATGTGAAGAGAAATGAAAAACACCTACTGGGCAGGGGTGGGGGGCTGATAAAAAAAATTATTTCTCTTTGCAGACAACGGCTTGAATGCCATCTAGGGAGGAAATATCCTCATTGAAAGATCAGAGGAATCACCTCAGTGATTCAGGTTTAGGTACCAGGAAGTTCACCATATCACCCTTGAGTTCTGTGTGTTCAGAACATTTACTCTCCTGTTGGCAGGCCTATTACCTCATCTCCATTCCAAACTCATCTCTTCTGCCAGTGAACAAACACGTTTTTGAGTCGTACATTGATCCAAGCAATCAACACACGCACACACTCCGTCACGCTCCTTGACCCCATTTTTTTTTGACGCTCTCGCTCACGGGTGTGACATGGATCGCAAGCACTGCCACAGGCGAAGTTTCCACTTGTAACTTTAAGTGTGCCAACAGCACTTACTGATGTTGTCACTGCACAATGAAGCTCAGTTCTTGTTAACCAAACTTAAGCCAAGTCCCTCTCGCTCTATTTATAAGGCAGGCACAGCAAATCAGTCCAATGAAGCTTAATTAAACTTAAATAAACTTTGATTGGTGTAAAATGTAACATGCATTTGGCCAATGAACCACCAAGTGTAAGAAGCCCCAAGCAATAATGTTTTCATGCATTATACACCTGTGATTTTAAGTCTCAGAGTAAATGAAACAAAGTTTGCTTTAAAAATGCATCTCAAATCACTTTATAATTTCTTTCTACCCATGTACTCAACTATTGGTGTTATGTTAATAAAGTCTACATAAATGGTCTCCTAATCACTTGATAAATTGCTTAATAAAGAAGTAACTTTCATAGTTGTCAATTAGTTACATAATCAGCAAGTATTTGCTATCCATCAAACAGCAGCAGCAAATTCAACTGCAAAACACCAGACTGTATCAGGGGAATGGGGGAGCAGGGAGAATATAAGAGAAGAATTTAAATTCATATTGTTAGTATTTCATGTCACCGCAGACAGTATCTTGATATTGATGTAAAGTCAATTTTATCCCTACTCCCCAGCAGAGCTAGCAATCCTCTGCTACAAGTTTAAAATACACTCAGATCCTCTTCTGAGCTGCCAGAAGATACAAGAGGATCAAACCTAGAACTGAAAGCACCACATGACAAAAGACATTTTTTTAAAACAACAAAAAAAATAACATCACCAAAAAGAAACCCATGTCCTATTGATTTGGACATTTTTGAGAATCAAATCATTGCCACATCAGACCTAATATACACTTCTTACTACACACCTTTCTGGCAACAGCATTTGGAGAGACATGGATTTAAGCATTCCCCATCCAAAATATTTTTGTTATTTCCCTGGAGACTTTCAAAAAAGAAGAACAGAAAAAAAAAAAAGGAATTGCAACTAAATCCAGATAGGGACCCCAATGCAGAAAGATATAAAGTGGGAGACATAATGAAACAAGCAGCTCTGATTGAATCTCAAATTTGGCTTTATTTTCAGCTATGATGTCCACTACTACTGCTGAGAGTGAGACTGAGATTCGGGGTGGAACTTACTGCAAATTTTCTGGTGTGCCAGAGGTACTAGAGTCAGTTTCTTCTGACCTTCACTTAGGACTTTTCTATTGCTGAATAGGACATCCAGTCTATCCATGTTGCAGTGTACTACCTTGGAACACAAATAGACACAAGCAGCAAAACTCATATCCTCCAGCTTCATGCACCTACCCCCTGAACAACCTTCTGAAAGCTATGTTGTCAGCAGAAAGACAAGGCTCCTTTGAGTGCTGAATTACATATCAAGGCCACTGATATCTTTACTGCCCACTGACTTCACAGGACTTGTTCATTTCTTTGTGGTTAAACCCACAGGTCAGAGCAGGAGTACAGATTGTGTTCCCTGGCAACAACAGGACAAGAACTATCACTCTAAAAGAAGATGGTTCAGCTGTACTTCATTTTGTGTTTTCGGGTTACTGATACATAAATAGAGGATTCTGGATAAAAACCTTGCCAGTTTACAGCAGGGATTTTACAAGTAATTTCAATGGAAACACTTAGGTCTTTAATTCACTTTGTTTAAGAACACAGTTATGTAACTCACACGTTTCCACTGGGATTTTAAAAGCCAGGAGGGGTATGCCAGACTAGCAATCTGAACACTTCAAATAATGTTAAGCCTTACAGACCACAGTATTAACATGCCTAGAAACATCTCTTGAGTCAATCTGAGTTCAAAGTTAAATTGTCTTCTTTAGAGATTACAAAACAAAAACAAGAAAGGAAGGATGGGGAGAGAAGAAAGAAGAGAGAGGTCTGCAGCAGCTACAGGTAAAATTAAGATGTGGCTAGTCCAATCCAGAGAGCAGGCACAGAAACAGCGTAGTAAGCAAACTGCTTTTACTGTGCTAGAAAGGGCACACAGTTGGCTAATATGAGCAGATTGTCTACTGGCACACACTGTTTCTCCTTCAAGTCTGGCAAATGTTAGTACTTCTTTGCCTTTAAAAAATCTTAATCTTTCAAAAATTACCTATACCTGCCCTCCCTGGTTCCTGCACCAGACCTTCTTCCAATTCCAATCTGGAAAGTAATGTAACATTGAAACACTACAAAGGGTTCACTTTTGGTCCTTCAAAATAAAATCATGAGCACAATGAGAACCACCAAGGAATGTGCACCAAATTTTACCCAATGGCAACATAAATGCACAAGCAAAGCATTACTTGTGTGTCTGCAGGTCTGTCTGTCTGGACAGACAGGCAGTACTAGATCTACCCACTGAGAATACTGGGTGAACAAATATTTATTGAGAATTACTCAGCTGTGATACAGAATGGGATTCATGGCATGGTGCATCTGGACTCTGCTCATTTTTTATGAGATAATTGCGCCACGGACTCCCTCAAACAGGGCATGACTGAAGGATTTGCCTTTTAAATTTAAGAACATGGAACGGACAGGAATTAAATCCGTCATGCCTCTGTGTAGCACACAAAGGAAGAAGAGTATAAATAAACAGGCAACCAGAATGCTGCAATAAGAACGGGATTAATCCAAGTGTGATTAATTCAGTGTCAGATTAAAATTGATAGTGCCAGCTGTATCGGGTCCATTCTGCCACATTATTCTCGCCTGTCATTTTTTTTTTTTTATGTCCATCTTCTTCCCATCTCCTTGGCGGATAAACCTGCAGGAGAGTTAATTGTCACATACATGGATTTAATCACATTGTCCACAGTGTTTGGGGGCCTTGCCTTCAGCGATCCATGACTAATTGTTGTGGTAATTTTTCAATCATTAACAGCGCCGCATATGCTGCGGACAAATCCCAGGGCACCCGTTAGAGCCCCGGCGGCGAGAGCGCACACGCCTCCCCCGGCGCCCCGTGCCCCGGCTGCGAGGAAGCAGCGCTGCCGGGGGCAGGGCTGGGGGGCGAGGAGGGACGAGGA
>NW_008690670.1:1164-4821 GCF_000695815.1 Acanthisitta chloris | reverse complement strand
GGGCTGTAGTGGGGTGTTGGGGGCACCTGAGACTGGCAGAACCCAAGCACTTCACCAGGTCTCTGTCCCAGCTGTGACCAAACTGCTGCTCCCAGATGGGCTGCCTGTCCTGGAGGACTGGAAGCGGAACCATGATGGGACAAGGATGAGGTACTGGGAACCAGGACTGTGTAGTGAGACCAGGATCATCCATGGGTTCATGACAATGGTGGGAGGGATCAAAACTGTGGTGGCCTTAAGACCATGTGTTGGACCTTCAGGTAGGACCAGGCACATCCATGGGGCCAAGGCTGAGTGATGGGACCAGACCATGTGGTTAACTGGGACTAGGGCAAACTGGTTGGATCAGACCATGTGCAAGACTAAAACTACATAGTGGGACCAGCACCATGCACAGGACCAGGACTAACTGGTGAGGATGGGACCATGTGATGAGATCTGGACCTTCCTGAGGACCAGAACCACTAGTACATACTGGAACCAGCACCAGATATGGGTATGGGACTAACTGGTGTGTATGGCACCTTGCTGAGTGACCAGGACTAACTGGTGGGTATAGGGCCATGCTCAGGACCACCTGCAGGACCAGGCTGAGTGGTGGGACTGGGACTGTGGGACAAAATGGGGTCTGGGCAACAGGTACAGACCTTTGTGGTGGGACTGGAATGGTGTGAGGGGTGTGACCAGCCCCAGGTGTGGGGCTGCTGCTGACTACAATGAAGGTCAAGTGAAGCCCTTGAACAAATCAGCACCAGCTGAGGCCTCTTGGCACCCAACTCTGGTCCTTAAAAACCCACAAGTGGTGAGGTGGGGGTGCTGCTCACTGAGGATGGGGCTGTGCTGGTTGGTGCTGGTGTGTGGAGCTGTGCTGGGGGTGGCAGGTGAGTGGGGCTGTGATTCTCCTCAGTTCTTCCACTGGTTGTACTAGGGGTAGTGCACCCATGTTGGGTGCAGGGAGGTGGTGGGTGCCCCTTGGTTTTGCCCAGTGCTGGTTTCTGATGGTCACATGGACCTGCTGGTGAAGGTCATCTTGGTGCAGAGAAGCCTTCCTGAAATGGTCCTGTGCTCTGGGGACATGTGGTTGGGGCAAGGAGGCTGCCAGCTGCTCCCCCATGTCCCAGTAGGTCTGGGAGGACCTGGTCTAGAGGCACCTGTGTGGTCTGGTGGCTGTTGGTAGAACTTCCCCATCCCATGGGGGCTCCTGGTCTGTCTCCAGCCAGGGTCACATGGCTGGGAATGCTCCTGGTGCATTCCTGGAGTGCAGGTGCATTCCTGGGGCAGCAGGTCCTGGCTGGGGACAGAGGAGCCCACTGATGTGCTCCTGGGTGTTCTCCTCTCCTTTGTGCTGCTGCCATCTGCCCCCTACAAGCCCTGGGGACACCTAAAGACCTGGATGTCCCCACTGTGTCCGGGACATGCTGCTGCTGGCTTAGCTCTCCCCTTGCTGCAGGGACCCCCATGGCTCCATCTGCCTCAGAGCTCCCTGGTCACACAGTGACAGGTCCAGTGGTATCCTCAGGCATGGAGACAAGGAGGGTTCGTGATCATCTCCACTCTGAGGAGCCCGTCATGAACTTCACCTTGAGGCTCCTGGATGGTGAGTGCTCTGGGGACATTGGGGGGTGAGACCACAGGATGGGTCCAACCATGACCCCTGGACTTGACCAGCAGCACTCAGTGCATTCTCCTAGCTGACCCCAGCACTAGGACCAGCAGGAGAAGGTGGCTGCCCCTGCAGAAGCTCCCCCTGGTCTTGTGAAGGGTGAAGGGCATTGTCTGATGGGGCTTTGGGATGTTCTCAATTCTGTGCTTAATGCCATGATGGGATTTTGGGGGTCAGCTCTGTCCTGATGGCTGCTATGGTCCCTCTCAGCTCTGTGGTGGTGTTGAGGAAGGTGCTGTAGCTCCAGAGAGCAGGGGAGTCAAGCTGGGGGGACAGAGCCAGGACAGGTCTTGGCTTCCAGGGACAGGGAGTGAGCTCTGAAATGGGGGAGCTGCATGCATAGAGGCTAAGACACTGGTGAGTGGTGGTCTGGGATGTGTCTGGTGTCCCTATACGTGGTGGGACAGGCTTGGGGGTGTCACACTGAACCCACACTTCTCCTCAGGGGATCCCAGTGCCACAGAGCAGCCACTGGTGCTCAGCCCTGGCTCTACTATCCACCTGGAAGCCAGTGTCCACTTCAGTCCCAGCATCTCCATGAAGATCCATGTGGACCAGTGCTATGGGACCACCATGGAGCAGTCAGGACACTCCAGGAGGGTCCTTATGGTGGTGAACAACCGTGGGTCAGTGCTGGTGGGGTGGGAGGTGAGGCCTCTTCTCTAGGCTCCCTGGGGTCCTGCAGGACCTCCTGATGAGGAGGAATGTCTCTGTGTTGCTCTCCTGCCACAGGTGCCTGCATGGGGAGAAGCTGAGGAATGTATCTGTCCAGCACCAGAGAGGGGGGTCTGTCCTCCAGCTCTCCATCCTGACCCCCATACTGGAGGGTGAGCCCCAGGAGGAGGAGGTGAGGTTAGAATGATGCCCTTGGTGGTAGGATGGAGGTCCCATGGAGGGTGATGGTCTAGGGTCCCAAAGCACTGTCCTGCCTGGAGCATCAGGGTGGTATTACCACAGGGCTGGGTGGGAGGAGAGCAGAGTCCTCGAGGGAGGAAGGACAGGTGTGGTGGGATGGAAGTCCCGTGGAGAGGCATGACTCAGTGTACCCAAAGCACTGTCCCTCCTGAGGCTCCCTGCTGGGGTGGTCTCAGCCTTGTGGGGTTGAGGGGTGAAGAGAGCAGATTCCCTGAGGAAGAACACAACAGGGCTGGTGCCTCAGCAGGTTTATGTGCACTGCCTGCTGACAGCGTGGGAACAAGGACATGCCACCAGGTCTTGCTTCTACAGCCACCCCACAGCCAGGTACGCTGGGTGCTGGTGCCCTGGGACACAAGCACTCATGGGTTTGTTGGTAACAGAACCCACTTCTGGGGCAGGGACCCACTTGAGGTGATCAAGGCACCTCACAGTGGGCTGAATGCCACCTCATTTGATGGCAGCTGGTGGCATCACCAGAGCTCCTGGCTCCCTCCTCGTGCAGGTGTTAGGGAGGTGCTTGGTGTCGCTGGGGGTGGCCAAGATCTGGAGGGACCTGCAGGCATGGCACCACATGGGTCTTGGGGTGTAGTCCAGGGACCCAGACCACCAACCCTCAGCTCTGTTCTTTTGTCTCTCAGCTGGCACAATGCAGAGGACCCTTCCCAGAGCACCCTGTGCCACTGCTGTGACACTGGCTGTCCCCCTGCTGACACCCTACTTGGAGAGACACCAGGTACCCGGGTGGCATGTGGTGATTTTGGGGTCTTGAGAGGGCTCCGGGGGCTGTATTGAATGTGTCCTCCTGCAGTGTTTCTAGAAGAGGGGACACTCCACTGGGAGACAGTCGGACCAATGCTGGTGCAGAAAGAGAAGGTGCCATGGTATGAAGGTGAGGGACATCCCAACCCTCTCCCACATCCCCAAACCCCTTGTCCCAAGTGCCAAGCCACCCCCTGACCCACCCTTGGTTGGTTTTTTTGCCATCCCCAGCGCCATGCCGCACGATGAAGAGGTTCCTGCTGGCTGGGCTGGCCCTGGTGGGCAGCACTGTGGTGGTGGTCACCATCGTGGCAGGG
>NW_008690670.1:521-1133 GCF_000695815.1 Acanthisitta chloris | reverse complement strand
CCTGGGCAGACCCCAGCGGAGACAGCAGCCACCGAGGCAGAGGTGTCCCTTCCATGCTGAGCTGCAGAGTGTGGTGGGGGCCCTGGTCCTCAAGGAGATTGAGAAAGGGGGTGAGGTGGGACCAGACCCCTTATCTCCCCAATAAATGCGGTTTTGTTTTCTCTAAATCTTCTCCTGGTGGTAGCCTGTGGATGCCACCATGCTGGCAAGCCACATCCCCTCCTGGGTCCCTCCTGTGTCCTGGATATGTGGCTTCCTGGCATGGCAGCATGTCCCCAGCCCATGGTGCTGGAGCTGGTGGTTCCTGGCTGGGGTGATCTTGGGTCCCTGAAGACCATGGACATGGTGGCAGCTCCTTGGGGACAGTTTCAAGGATGTTCCATGATGGGGCCATCAGAGCTGCTCTAGGCAAGCAGGGCCCCCCATGTCAGGTGGAGAGACCCCTGAGGGGTTGGGACCCAGCCAGACTCACGTGTACCCCAGGAGTGGACATGGCTCTGTGGACATGCTACCAACCAGGGTGGCACTCCAGCACTACCATCAGGGGTCACATTTGAAATGGTTTATTAGGACCAGTGTGGGCAGTGCGGCTGCTCCAGCGTCATCACTGGA
>NW_008690670.1:0-470 GCF_000695815.1 Acanthisitta chloris | reverse complement strand
GGTCACAGCAGCATGCCTCAGTTTCCCCAGAGAGTTCAAGGTGGGGCTCAGTGGGAGCTTGGAGGCTCTCCCGGTGTCCCGTAAAGCTTGCGGAGGCTGGAATCCATCAGGAAATCCACAGTCCTGCAGCAGGAGAGAGGGTCAGCAGGGTCCTGGCGGCAGTTCCTGGGGTACTGGGTGTGCTGGGGAAGGGGGTGGGGGCTGTCCCTAATGTCCCCAAGACACCAGCCCCACCAAAACAAGGCTTAGCACCGCCCCACTGCACTAATCCCAGCTCAGCGCAGGATAATCCCTGTCCTGTCAGGGACATGTCCTGGCTGCACCCCAGCAAAGCCCCTCTGGGCTGGAGACACCCCACACCACCCCATGCTCCCAGCCCTAAGCCCATACTGGGCCCAGCTCTCCTGGGAGGTGATGCCCTCTAGCACCGCAGGGATGGGGCTGTGGTGCCTGCCCCCCTCCTCGAGGGC
>NW_008690669.1:41050-63546 GCF_000695815.1 Acanthisitta chloris | reverse complement strand
TATTCTATTTTAGAATATTATCTAATCTGCTAGTTGTAGACTAAGCATTATTTGCCAATATTCTGGTGAATTCTTTTACTTTTAAAATAAAATTTTGAATACTTGGTCCAATTTGCTACAATATTCCTCAGATTTCTCAGCAGCTATTCGTTTTCCTGTTCTTTGATATCAGGAAACAAGTGAAGAATTTACTGACAATTGTTCACGATTCCTTCAGTCCTGTACTATTCAAGTTCTGATCTCTCCATTTATCATATAATCAAAAACTCTTGGCTGATTTAGGAGCTGTTTATACATGTATTCCCAGTTACATCCCATTATCTCAAATGCATTGATAATAAAAAGGCCTTCTCCAAAATTACTAGTGTCACCTTGATTTCCACAGGTGTTATTTAACAGTGATTGTACTTTTCCAGTTTTATTGTAGAACAAATTGCTCATGATCTTTGATGACATGCAGCTGGTAATGCAGGTGCATTTATAACCCAGCCTAAGGAAATAGACTGAATATTTCAAGAAATAAATCTCATTTTGATCTCTGTAGAGAAGGATAACATCAACTCTTTTTCCTCTCCTTCTTTTCTTCATCTGCCAAAGAGAATTTATAGATACAATTCTTTCAAAGGCACTTTAAATAAGAAAAGGAAATAGAGAATAAAAAAAGGAGGTGACAGCTGACAAGGCATCAAAACTGGAAAATACAGCCAATATACTATTATTGTAACCAACATTGTGAAAGCTGAACCATTCTAGATTTGCTTTCCAGGTGAGTCTATTATGTGATTTTTCCAGTAGCATTTGGAGAATAATTCAAATAATCCTTTCTCTTAGCAAGTGGTGATTTGTTACTAAAGTTTGAACAACTGATTTTCCTCTGTATATATGGTCATGTCTAGTCTGGCCATGCCAAGGGATGCTGAAGGAAGAAACAATACCAGAAATCAGGGATATATAGTTAACAAACTTGTGGCACTGACAAGCAGTTAGAAGATGGCTCAGCTTCAGTGTTCAGGAGCTCTTTGGTCACTAGACCAGTTTGCTGACTTTAGTAGCAGAGACAATATCACTGTCAACATGTTCTGAGAGAGAAAATACTAATGACATCCTGGGTTGAATTACCCTCTTGGGTTCCTGGTATAAAACTCCAATGGAGCATTGAAAATGTCCTTCACAGCAGATGGTGAGTTGCAGAGAGAAGTTGACAGACAATGCAGCTGGGGTTACAAATGGATAGGCAGCTTGTTATAAATGTCTTATTCATTCTTAATCTAAGTAAATCAAACAGCATTAAATGGTTTGGAATAATTTTGTGGCAGGCTTTAACATAAATTTTGTTGATGATCGTTTTCTATTCAAAATTGTGCTCAGCTGAGAACTAAGGAAGGGTAGGCAATGGTGCAGTGTTGCCTTTGCTGTTTTCATCACAAAGCATTGTGGAAGGTCTCTCAATATTCAGACTGATGGCAGAATAACATCTTCCTTTGACTCCTCTCTCAGGAGGCAGTTCTTTGTTGCTTTATAACTGCAATCATACATCAAGAAAAATCCAATGTCATGCACCTCATGAAATTTATATTCAGGAAAGACTGACTATAATAATGAACCTTGGAACATTTTTACTCTATTTTTTAAAGACTGTTTTCTCTTTTTAAGGGGGGTATATGAGAATGAAAGTCATGAAACTCATCATGATATGCAGATATCCTTTTTCCAAGGATCATATTTTATTTACCTTAACTTTTTTTTGATTTGTTTTATTTATGTGAGCTTTTAATGATAACTTGGTTGGGGCGTTTTACAGGAGAGTCTTTCCAATATAATTGAAAGAACTAACTAAGGCAATTGATTTATAGAGAGGGACTAATCTCAATTAACGTTAGCTATCTCCAGTTAAGAACTGTGAGAAGTTTCTCCCTCTCAGTTAATTATCTAAGTTCCCAATACCTTGGACAGCAATCTAGTCAACATAATTGACACAACTTAGGAAATTGCTCTTCTAAACAAACATAGCATCTCCTTTATGATGAGATGTATTGCTAACTCAAAGTTATCTTCTGTAAGGACTAGATTGTAGCTGTAGAAACCTTTGGAGTACCAAACATCTCTGAAGCAAAATAAGAAAAGAAGGAAGGAAAATATCTTCTAATAGCAAGGTTCTTCTGCTCCAGATATTGCCTTTCGACGTTGTTTTCCTTAGATCTGTGTTTTCTGAAAAGAAAGCAACTCAGGGTTCTGTCGTGTCCCTGGATCAGGGTGGTCTCATTATGCTGTAATACACACCAACCTGGTTAATCAGGTCAGCATACAAAAATCCACAGACAAAAATTCACTGTTTGGCACATCAAACACAGGACATGAAATATATTTACTGATGACTTACACAGCTTAAAAACTCATGTTGAAAAATATAAAAGGACATAGATGACCCAGCTGGAGCATCTCAGACTTCAGGGAGTTTCTTAGGGAGTGCTCCCTCAGTGTGCTGCACTTTGAAGAACCTCCCTTGTTTACCCTATCTCATATTTTGTTTATGTGGTATCTTATCTTCCTATGATTTAAAAACATTTCATTCACTCTCTTGATTTTGCTGTTACGTAACTGATAAACAGAGAGGAAACTGTGCTAAAGATTTAAGAATTAGTCTGTGGTAGATCTCCATGGCAATTATTCATCTAAATATCATTGAGAATCTGGGCTTCATGATTTCCTTGTTTGTAATTCTCTGTTCTAGCATTACTTTAAAGTTATCTGATTATTGTTCACTGCTGATGCTCCTGAATGCAACTTCTTTAAACAGCAACAAAGATGTGTCTCAGCTTCATAATCTCTTATTGGATGTACATCAGGACTACTTTGTCACTTGAGCAATTGCTGTTGAATTCTAGAGTGTTTCTACTGATAATTATCTGATAAACAGAAACCTCTAAGAAGAGGTAACAAATTTCTCCAAGTCTCAGAGTGCTAGGAAGCTGTAAATGGAAACACTGTTCCTGGCAGTTATGATGTTGGAGTTAAACTAAAAGTGAAAAATATGGTGCCATCCTAGGATAATGCAATACATTTTCTATATGGCACAGCTTGATTCCAAATGAGGAGCAGAGCAGTGTGAGACTTGTGGAAAAAGCTGCTAAGAGAGAAACATTCAGTGGCAGGTGGGAAAAGCACTATCAAGCCAAGTAAGAAAAGCACTATGATGCACCATAGTATGAAGTGGTTGCTTCTTCACATGTACAGATATATTGTTACACCACTAGCACCAGTAGAGAAGAAAGAAAAGAAGATTCATGGTCTTGGTTTTCAAATATTTATACAACTAGTAAATGAGACAGTGTTTGTACTAGATAAAATAGTTCAAAACACAGACAGCAGAATTTAAAAAGAACTTCAAGCTGGAATTCTGAACCTGAAGTGGTAAAAAAGTGTGAGATCATAATCATTATTATGTTTTCTCTCATCACTATTATTATCATAGAAGCATAGAATCACAGAATTTAAGGGTTGGAATGGACTTACAGATCATCTAGTCCCAACCCCCTGCCCTGGGCAGGGACATCTCCTCACTAGATCAGGCAAGTACTTGAAAATATCTATTGAATCCTTTCTGTTCTTTTCCAGAGTTGCAATAATTGTGTCACCTTTTGGATTTAAATTTGTTTCTGAGGTTTGATTATCTCACCAAGCAAACCCACAAAAATAAAAATTAGAAGTATATGTGCAGAAATGTTCCTAGAAATATTTACAGTCACAAAAAATAGTGAAAAAAACCCCACATGTATAGCAAGATTTTAATTTTCTTCTTTAAGAGTGTTCAGTATCTGGAGTCTGAGGGAGGAAAGCTGGATTCATTTGACCCACTATAGATTTTTAGGGAGACTCAATAATAGCATATGTATATTCATAAGGAAAAACATTCATTTAATTCATCAGGAGGAGGGTAATTACTTCAGTATGCAGATTTTTTTACAAAATCTTATTCAGTCACAAATTAACTTCAACTATATTTAGCTCAGATATGATAAATCCACTGAGCTTACACATATCCATTTATATAACATTTGGGGGAAAAAAATAAACTTGCAATAGGCAGTTAAACAAAAGGGCTACAATTATCCACACATATTAGGCCAAGGCAGATGTCAGGTTACTATGAATAATTCTGGTGAGATGTATAACCCATTAGAATTACTTCTGATTGCTATAGCAATTAATTTACCAAATCTGTATACTCTGGATGTAGTGTTCTATGAAAATCTCTAAAACTAGGTAGGTATTTTAATTTTTTTTAATGCTACTGTACTGGGTATTGTTTGGGCTGAAGTAGAGTTAACTTCCTTCACAGTGACTAGTATAGGGCTGTGTTTAGGATTTGTTCAGGGCATAGGGTTGATAATGCAGAGATGTTTTTGTTGCTGCTGAGCAGAGCTCACACAGAGCCAAGGCCTTTGCTGCTTCCCATACTGCCACACTGGGAAGGAATTGAGAGTACGGGAAGTATGGGAGATTGGGAGGAGACACAGCTGGGACAGGTGACCCAAACTGACCAAAGGGATATTCCATACCATAGGACATCATGCTCAGTATATAAGGTGGGAGGAAGAAGAAGGAAGGAGGGACATCTGGAGTGATGGTGTTTGCCTTCCGATGGAACTGTTATACATGATGGGGCCCTGCTCTCCTGGAGGTGCTGAACACCTCCTGCCCATGGGAAGCAGTGAATTAATTCCTTGTTTTGCTTTGCCTGTGTGTGCAGCTTTTGCTTTCTCTATTAAACTGTCTTTATCTCAACCCATGAGTTTTTCTAGCTTTTACCCTTCCAATTCTCTCCCCCATCCTGCTGATGAGGGAGTGTGTGAGCAGCTGTGTGGTTCTTGGTTGCTAGCTGGGGTTAAACCACGACAACTGGAACAAAAATATTTTGTTAATATTTAGGAAATGCAAAATCTGTATCCAGTTTTGAAAAATGACTTTTAGTTGCATAAGAAAACATTTGCTTATAATTCATTATGGTCTCATTTGAGCTAGTTATCGTAGTTACTAAAAGAAGTTCCGCTGTGCTGAGAAGATACTAAGAACCCATGCCTTACTCAAACATTTTCTACTTTCCTGTGTGGATTGGGTAGTAGTGGTTACTGTGAAGGTCTGTAAGCACTTTATAAAACCTGTTTGCTTTTTCCAAATGCCTTTGAAAAACTGCTGCTGAACAGGAGTTTACGTTACGTTTGTTCAGAATTCCAGACACAAAGAATAATGCACAGTGGTACCTTGCACATTTTATGTTTAAATTCAAATATTTTCATGATGATGAAGGGTAATGAGTTCAAATTGAAAGAGGGGAAGTTTAGGTTAGATATTAGGAAGAATCATAGAATCATAGAATCAGCCAAGCTGGCAAAGACCTCCAAGATCATCAAGTCCAACCCTACCATGGTTACTAGACCATGGCACTAAGTGCCACATCCAGTCTCATCTTCAAAACTTCCAGGGATGGTGAATCCACCACCTCCCTGGGCAGCACATTCCAATGCCTGAGCACTCCCTCCATCAAAAATCACTTCCTAATATCTAACCCAAACTTCCCCTGGCAAAGCTTGAGTCTGTGCCCTCTTGTCCTGCTGCTGGTTGCCTGGGAGAAGAGACCAACCCCCACCTGACTCCAACCTCCTGTCAGGGAGTTGCAGAGGGTGAGAAGGTCTCCCCTGAGCCTCCTCTTCTCCAGGCTGAACACCCCCAGCTCCCTCAGCCTCTCCTCATGCCACTTGTGCTCCAGACCCTTCACCAGCCTTGTTACTCTTCTCTGGACCTGCTTAGTTTTTCTCTCTGAGGGTGGTGAGACACTGTCCCAGGTAGCCCAGGGAGGCTGTGGCTGCCCCAACCCTGGCAATGTTCAAAGCCAGACTGGATAAAGCTTTGAGCAACCTGGTCTCGCAGGAGGTGTCCCTGCCAGGGCAGAGAGTTAGGGCTGGGTGATCTGTAACATCTATTCCAACACCTAAAATTCTATCATTCTGTGTGGGTTCTTTACTACAATAAATCTTGGAAAGAAATATTTTTGACAATTTAGAAAAACCGGAACCTTAGACTATACATTTATACCAGTACCATTCATTTCACTGATCATTTTAAATGGAAAATTCAAGTCCAAACAATCAACTGACAAAACTAGCTCCACTGATTGATGCTTTGAGCCAGGATATGTTTAGAGGCTGCTAAAAGTGACCCAAAGGCATGGTGCTCACAAAGTGCAAAGGCATCAAGATGATTTTTTCCCTTCTGTGTTCCCATGTGAAACTTTCATAAGAATATGCAAATTATGCTAGTATTACAAAAAATGTCTTGTTTAACCTCCAGTGTTTTCAGTCATAGTCATTACTTACACTTGTTTTGCCTAATGAACAAGACTACAGTAAATAGAATTGATCTTACAGAGCAAACAGATCACATAAGTTTTAACTGTGGCCACACAATCAGGAAGGTCAACTTTTTTGGTTTTACACTTAGAATCAAGATGTACTTCTGTACCTAGTATTGTGGACAACAAGGGAGATAATCTGGTAACTCTGAAGGTACGGAACCCTTTAAGATATTTCAGATTTTTTTCTGCAAGTTGTATTCATTATTTATTCACATAAATGTGTTGGGTTTTTTTATGAAACGGTAAAGAAAAAGGCACAAAATCTCTTAGAACTATTCCAGTGTTTTGGAAAAAGGATTATAAAAGGTGTACAAGTTTTTGATGAAGACTTAAATATTGCTGAGGAGCACATAGATAAGAATGTATAATGCAATAAAATAACTTTGAGTGCTGAAAAGTGAGCATATAAGGAAAAAGAAAGAATATTTTGTCTAAATTGCTCATAAGAGGATTTTTTTATGACTGGCATCATTTCACTGATATAAGTTATTGATTTCCAGGCTCTGGGAAACCTTCTATGCCCTGAACAAAGTATTTTAGCCTTCTTGCTTTTTAAATAAGATTTTTTTAATCCTTTACAGGTTTTATGAAATCATTCATTTGATAATCTTCTAATGATGACTGTAGTGAAAGAGTACATTGACAGAAGATGACAAAGAACTGTCTTGTCAGAGAGAATGTCAAGAAATAAAGTCCAAATCCATACAATCTGTAATACATATACATATATTGATGTCATTAGAATTTCAATTTGCAATAAACTAAATACATTCGATAGAATTTGTGTCAGGAAAATCGAAATAAGCTAAAAGAGCTAACTCTTTTAGGTTCATA
This sequence comes from Acanthisitta chloris, assembly GCF_000695815.1. Lineage (NCBI taxonomy): Eukaryota > Metazoa > Chordata > Aves > Passeriformes > Acanthisittidae > Acanthisitta > Acanthisitta chloris. The sequence continues at coordinate 56,300 of NW_008690669.1, read as the reverse complement.
GACCTACTAATAACTTATAAAAAGGTGTGATGAAAGACATCTTCAAAGATCACTTTCTCTAAAGCCTTTTGCATAAACAAAAGGCTCCTATATTCAGGGCTGTAACATTATAGTGAAGGGGCACTCACAACATGATGCAACACTTTGATTTATTCTGTAATGGATCACATCATATCCTGCCCTAGTAGGTAATACTCAGTAGACTAGGAAACACGTAGGCACTAAGCTCTGGATGACTAACATGTGTGGATTATTTTCTGTGAGACAACTGAGTATGATTGTTCCTCTTTGAAGCAAGTTGAAGCATTGATGTAAATGTTCCTTCGCAAGGAAAGTCATTAACACATCTGGTCTGTTACCTTACAGAACTTGAGATTTATTTGAACAAATATACACAGAGATTTAACGTGTTTGAAGAGATAGGAGCTTTAATCTATAAAACTGGCTATGTTTAGCTTTATTCCTGCTACAAGAGAAGAGTAACTTGAAGGTCACATCACTCTTCTGACCTGTTAAAATCTGTAGGAGCTTTTCCATTGGCCTCATTGTATTTTGGATGTGTCCCCAGTTCAACTGTAACCTCTTATTCTGCTTATTTTGCTGATGTACACCAACTTTTAAATGTTGCTCTGAAGCAGCACCTTCTGTACATAAATTATGTAATAGTAAACCCAAAATTGATAGTAGATATTGAAGGCAATGGTGGCAATGAATAACATGCATAAGACAATAAAAGCTCTGCAGATCACATTCAGAATTTCAGAAGAATATCAGCGCTCCAGAAGGAAATTTGGCCATTGCATTCAAAATCAGCAGAGATGGGGTTAAATAGAGTTGATGTTACTATGTGAGACATCAATGCATGACATTTCACAGCAGTTAGTATGCCCAGATGCCCCCAGAGCTCAGCTCGTTCCTCCTCCATTCTCCACTGCACTTTGAACAGTAAGACACCGCTAACAGGCAGATAGCCCATGTGCTTTTGAGCCACTTTGCAGTAAAAAAGAGCAACACATGAACTGGACTTTTGTCAAATCCTTTCTGGAAATCAGAAGATGTGATGTCCATTGAATTCCATTTTTGTCTCCTATGGTAGTCTTGTCTTCAAAGAAACCTAACCAGACGGTGAAACTTTCCTTTCCTTTCTTAGAGGCCATCAGGCTTTACTCACACTGTGTATTTCTAAGTGTTTTTTCCTGTTTTGATCTCTGAGAACGTCTTTGTAAGACACTTCCTGCAAGTGAAGTGTAACGGCATTCTCAGATACCTTCCAACCTTTTTGTTAATCTATGGCTCTGTGAGAACTACCTGAACCTACTGAACTTCAACTAAGACATCTTGAAAAAGTAATAAATACAGAAGCTTCCCTGCAACTCTGGTCATACACCTCAGATCACCATGAGTAAATAATAATGACTTCCATTTATAAGAGCACCTTTTAACCCCTAAGATCTCAAAGGTTTTGCAAACTATTGTCCTGATTCTGCAGACATCTATTTCAACAGATAGAGGACAAAGTTCTACTGTCACAGATGGGTAGTTTCAAGCATCATAGAAGTCACAGTGGGAAATCACTGGTACAAAGTACAATAAAACATCTGGGTAGGAAGAAATTTATGTTGTCCTCATTTTAGGAAATTCTGGTGCAATTTGTTCAGTAACTTGAACATCAGCATTCAAAATACATTTTCCCTGAAAAGTAGAAGTCAAAATTCCAACATTTAAACAGAACACCAGTAGTTTTTGAATGGGCATGTGTTTTAAAATTAGTCTCTGAACTTATTTTTCTGTGTATTTCCCATGTTTCCCAATTGCATGGTCAATGTAGACTCTGTTCTATACTACTGGATTAGTGTTATTACCTCAAGAATCAATTACATATTCTTGTGACATTTCCTATTCAGTTACTACCCAGGCCAAGCACTTTTTAGCCTTTGGGAATGCAAAAGAATGCTGAAAGCTATGCTTGATCATACTATATTCATTCATGACATCATAAGAACAATAATAGTGGTGAAATTTTCTAACTGACTCTGTATTTCTTTTTTTATAGGAAGAAATAGTCTTTCAGAGGCTCATTTGTATTAACATCTCTGTTTCTCTTCAGTCAGAAAACACTGATTGTCCACTTGGACTTCAGGTGAAATCAGAGTTTGTGGAGGAATATGAATCCATTTCTTTCAGAAACTATAAATGAATGTATAGTCTGTGTCTGTGCTTTATATTATGCCATAGCAATGTAATCTCTTACAGATACACCAGATAAAATTCTGAAGTAAAGATATGTAATTTGTTGCTGACAGTAAAACAACATTCTGCTGTGAAATAGGAAGCACCCAACAGATATCAATTACTGGTATAACTAGTTAAACTATTAGCAATGACTGATTTGACAGTTATAGCTCTCTATTCTCTTTGGAATCTAGTAATAAATAGAACAGAATATTGCTATTTTTATTTGTTGCTTTTAGCAATTATAATAAAAATAAATAAGAGTCTCAGCATTAGTTATGTCATGAACGTTATTTCTGTTATTTATTTGGTCACTAATTGTAAGTGATATTACTTCTGCTTTAGGAATGGAAAAATGGGATTATTTGATGTAAATATAGCTAATGACAATAGAGACTAAAAGCTGTTTATTCATCCACAAATGCCCTTGAATGTGGACAAATATAGATGATCAGAATAACACTACTAAGATAAATTTGATCTGTTTCCCATTATGGCAGTTTGCATAGTACAGCTGTAACAGATGGGTAGCAGCTCCAGTGACAGAGGAGGAAGTTGTAAAAAGATTAACTGAATGAGGTGCCAATAGTATGACATATAATACCTTCTATTAATACTCTTCTGACTCTTCCCCAAGTATTTTTACTTCAAGACATTCTTGAGGGGGTTTTCAAGTATTTAGTAACCCTCAGCTCAGTTCTGTTCAGTGTGCCCTGTGTCCATCAAAACTTTCTGCAGCTACACCAGCTTTTACTCAGAGTCAAGCAAAACAGAAGTCAACCAAGCCAAAAGACTCATATACAGGTTTATTAACCTGTATAAACCAAAAGTGTCTTCCATGTCAAAAAATATGCTGTCTTACATGCCTAGTCAAAAAGGAGTTCCTGCAATAGTGACCCAAAATATAGCACTTGAACTAGTAATATTAATTTCTCAATACCTCTTAAATGAATATTCCATTATGAGTCAGCAATCCCAGGACTAATATCAGTGAATCTGAAAAATCATCTGCAGGGAAATAGAAACTTTTAGCTCATGAAGTGACATGGTTTTTTCCTTTGAGAGAAATGGCAGGGCTCTTGGACACAGAAGAGTGATTTTGGCAAGGTCTGTCCTTGTGGAGAACTAAGCACTCAGCTTGCTTTTAATTTGCCCCTAGATCAGTATAATTGAATTATTGTGGTTCTTGCCCGTTTTTTAGTTTCATTGTAATACCTCCTTAGAAGATAAGTTTGCCATGAAAGAGAGCTCCTACATCAAAGGTCTCTCCTGATGTTGAGATGAAATTCAGAAACTGTGGAAGTGTCATGTCCTCCTTCTACATACTCCTTTCAACCAGTGCCTAAAGGGAGATATTATTTGATCTCTGTCATCATAGAATAACAGTCATTTGCTGTTGAAAGTTACCCTTCAGTCCATATAGAGCTGCATTTTGAAAGTTGCAGGTACATCCTTTGAATCCACACATCCATGTCTATTCAAAGTACTGTAACACACCAGGACTCTCACTCCTCCCTTCATCATGTCACCTTAGCATATGCATATTTCACTTTTACATTAGCACATTGCTTCATGTTTTGCACTGGTTTGATTGACATTCAGCATATTAAATTGCCTCAGTTCTTGAATATCTTTAACTGATTATAGCCTTGAGACACCCCCTGATAAATGTCTGTACTCTAATTTTCAGAAGCAAATACTCTGATAATCAAAGGAACCTTCTGTTTATGCACTTCTCATCTGGCAGTATCACCAAAATGCTTTTAAATTGGTCTGAAAGCTTTAAAATTTATAGATTTATAAATGCCATTATCTAGGTTCATGTTTAAAGTTATAAATCCTTTTTATTCCGTGTCACTTATTTTAAGTTTATTCAGATTTCTATATCAGCTGTTTGTCTTCTATTCCAAGACAATTCGTGGCCTGGAGAAAACCTTTTTGCTATAATTTTGAGAAAGATATAATTATGACAGTCAGATGCAGCTAATAACCTGTTATAAGGGCCATAAATCACAGTTCTCAGCATGATAAGGAGGCTACAAAAGACTATGTAGAGTGGTGTGTTCTCTAATATCTGTATCGACCAAGTGTTTCCAAGATTCAGTATAGACTTTTAGGGAGACCCAAAACCATTTTTGAGATACAGTTGGCAGAGAAGTCCCAAGAAATGACTACCACCTCAATTAGATATTGGCTTGTGTTTATGAGTGCCACAAGTCTTGCCAGGGGATCCTGATCAGAGTTTGGAAGATCCCTGAATGCAATTGAACAACCTCATCATGCTAATTTTAATTCACAATCATATTAGAAATAAGAGATTTTTCTGCTCTGGGAGTAGGTTCTGTAGGTCCAGAAATTAAATCTTAATTATGTGAATCATAGCTAAAAATCACATTAACCACAAAAAGTCCTAACTGTTGTAAATTCACAGTTTGTCATAGACAAACTCTCTGTCTCACTCTAGTTTAACTGGGTTCATATTGTCAAACATTAAATACTTTTCAGATGGTCACAGAATCATAGAATTTTAGGGGTTGGAACAGACCTTACAGATGATCTAGTCTCATCTCTGCCTGCTCTGGGCAAGAACATTTCCCACCAGAGCAGGTTGCTCAAGGCTTCATCCAACCTGGCTGTGAACACTGCCAGGGTTGGGGCAGCCACAGCCTCCCTGGGCAACCTGGGACAGTGTCTCACCACCCTCATAGGAAAAAATGTCTTTCTAATATCTAGCCTAAATTTCCCTTCCTTCAACTTGAATCCATTGCCCCTTGTCCTATCACTGCAGTTCCTAAGCAAGAGTCCCTCTCCAGCTCCCCTGGAGCCCCTTCAGATATTGAAAGGCTACTATGAGATCCCCACAGAACCTTCTCCAGGCTGAACAGCCCCAACTCCCTCAGCCTGTCCTCATAGGGGAGATGCTCCAGTCCTCTTAGCAACTTCATGGCCTCCTCTGGACTTGCTCCAACAGTTCCATGACCTTCTTATGTTGAAGGGAACAGAACTGTGTGCAGTATTCCAGGTGGGTCTCACCAGAGCAGAGGGGCAGAATCACCTCCCTTGACCTGCTGCCCACACTCCTTTGGATGCAGCCCAGGCTCAGTTGGCTTTGCAGGCTGAGCTCACACTGCAGCTCATGCTGAGCTTCTCATCCACCACTGCACCCTCAAGTCTTTCAGACCAGTTCTTAACTTCTGTATCAATGAATTATATGTACAGCCTACATGGTTAATGTTGGTTGACAATTTTATACCTCACAAACACCATTTGAATACCACCTCTAGTCAGTGAGACTGATATATTTTCTAGCTCTATAGTGGTATCAGAGATGGTATTGAAATTAGACCTGGACACAAGAAGTTTCCTTGACTCATAAGTTTGAAAGAAAACTCTAATACCTCACATGAGAGGAATAGGAACAATGGAAACAGTGAGGTTCATTGCAGAAGAATTTCTCAAATCATTGTATCAGATAGATTTTGATTTTGTGTCTTAGAGTTTGAAAAGCATCCTCAGAGGCATTTTGAATTTTGACAGTGCTTAGCTTTAGAAATAAATATATTTATTTAGGCATTTCTTTTCCTCTTCAGAGCATTTCACAACAGATGCTGTAGAATAGCTGCTCCTGTGAGAATTCTCACATATCTTATTTTAAAAAATGACAGCCTATACCTTATCTAAGATGCAGTATGTACATTCCTGCCTTTAAGTTTGTAGACAGTTTCTTTCTGTCTGAACATATTATTGAGGTCAGTCTGAAATCAGAGTGAAGATAGCAGTCAACGTAGTTTCCTTATAGACAAGTTCTGATTTTGTCAAAGATAAAGGAGATTTTGCCTTTATATAAAGTTTAATGTACACCTGTAATTAGCTCTAGCAGCATTCAAAATCAGTGCGTTGCCTTTACACTATATTTGAACTATTTTAACATCATCAGCTTTCAGTTCTTAATCACAGTAGGTAAGGACTTTTATTCAGTGAAAGTTTGAAATATTCTGGACATCTGGCTTTTCCCTTGGTTCTGCATTTTTCCATTGGTTATGATTTATAAAGTGTGGATTTCCTTAGTAATGGATTTATTGTTTAAAACAAAGAAATAAGCTGCACATTTACAGCCACCCATCAAAGAGAAGCAAGTGTCTTCTTAATGTCTGCAACCAATTGAGTTGTGCTAATTTTAACATTATCTATTAAAAAGTATGTCTTTTGAAGGCCTACAACTTCTGCCTTGCTAAACCTTAAAGGAAGTTTAAATATAAGTTATATTCACAGAACAGTGACTGAATTCATTCTTTCTTTCAGTATTAAGAATTGAGGTCTCTAATTCCAAGTGTGGACTCTTGAAAAATTTTCTGGTTTGTCACATTAATAAATGAATGAATGGCACAGAATGAAAATAGTGATTAATCACTGCAGGATGATACATCCCAAAATATGGTTTATTCAGTTATCTCACCAACTGAACTACAGTTTTAATGCTAATGTTTTCATAATATAGCTATCTCACCAACTGAACTACAGTTTTAACTATTAATGCTAATGTTTTCATAATATAGTAGTAAATATTTTATCATGCCTTATAAATTCCACATTGCACACAATAAAACACTGGAGCATGCTGCTATGAAACCTTTTTCAAGAAGCAGAGAAGATGGAGGCACTTTGTGTGGAAATCATAAACCTTACAGACTATTGAATTTCTGCTTTTTCTATGCAATTTTGGAAGAAGTAGCACTGTGAAGCTCAGGAGCAGAATCAGATAATATTTCTATCCTTTCTAAAGACATGATTGCTCAAATGAAGAGTCAAAGGTTTCTGGCTTGTAGTGGAACATGACTTTTACCTTCAGCTCTGCTTCAGATTTTCTACATACAGACTGAAGTTGTGACAATTGCTCCTGCACAACTCCAGATATATCAATGTGTCTAGTTGCTGTTATATGTCAGGAGAAGATTGTGTGGAGACCTCAGAGCAACTTTTCAATCTCTGAAGGGCCTACAAGGAGCCAGAGAGGGACTCTGTGTTAGGAGCTGCAGTGATAGGACAAGGGGCAATGGGTTCAAACTGAAGGAGGGAAAATTTAGGTTGGATTTGAAAAAAAAAGGTTTTTACTCTAAGGGTGGTGAGACACTGTCCCAGGTTGCCCAGGGAGGCTGTGGCTGCCCCAACCCTGGCAGTGTTCAAGGCCAGGTTGGATGAGCCTTGAGCAACCTGATCTAGTGAGGAGGTGTCCCTGCCCAGGGCAGGGGGTTGGGACTAGATGATCTGTAAGGTCCATTCCAACCTCTAAATTCTCTGATTCTCAGATTCTATGATTTAAACTTAAGCAAGATAGTCACTCATTATACATTTATTTGCAGGTGCATGAGATTTGCTTATATATTTCAAATAGTCTCCCAATAAAGATAAATAGTAGTACACTGTAGCTTAATGTTTTGAAATGTTATCCCTGTTTTGTTCCCCAGACATGGATTTCCTAAACATAAATATCAGCAATATGTCCAAATTATTCTTAGAGAGTTGTTCATTTCCCTTGTCGAAATGAACCAACAGTATTAGGTTTTTTTTTATAACAGGTGTTTAAAATTAATATATTGTTTAGCATTTAGGTATAGCCTTACACTATCAAGAAAATTTGAGAGAACTGTATAAAGAGAGGGAGTATGGTCAGTATATTAAAAGAAATTAACACTAAAAAGATAAAATCACTGAAATAGTCTTAGAAAATAAACATTCAGCTTTTTATAAACAGTTCTTTTGTACAAGGTACTTCTGTTTCAAAACCTCTATTAGGAGCCTGTCTGTATTTGTCAAATGTGCCAAGTTTGGGTGGTGTGGGAGAGTAGAATTTAATTTCAATGATTTAAAAATATCTGTTGGCTATTGTGTTTAAATATCAGAAGAACATTTCTTTGGACATACACAAAAGAGTGAATACAGTCCTACCATTAAATCTAATTTATTGTTGGGTAACAAGAGACTAGAACCCCTTAATTGCTTTCTATTTGTGTGATATTGTTCGAACAAAGATTTTGTTTTTTTGCTTTCTATTTGTGTGATATTGTTCAAACAAAGATTTTTGTTTACTTGGGTTGTTTAGCCTGGAGAAGAGGAGGCTCAGGGGAGACCTTCTCACCCTCTGCAACTCCCTGACAGGAGGTTGGAGTCAGGTGGGGGTTGGTCTCTTCTCCCAGGCAACCAGCAGCAGGACAAGAGGGCACAGACTCAAGCTCTGCCAGGGGAAGTTTGGGTTAGATATTAGGAAGTGACTTTTGACAGAGAGAGCAATCAGGCATTGGAATGTGCTGCCCAGGGAGGTGGTGGATTCACCATCCCTGGAGGTTTTCAAGCTGAGACTGGATGTGGCACTTAGTGCCATGGTCTAGTAACCACGGTAGGGTTGGACTTGATGGTCTTGGAAGTCTTTTCCAATCTGATTGATTCTATGATTTTCACTATCATGCAGTTCAGGCAACTTTTAATAACTGAGTTTTCGAGAGCACAAATGCATAGGCAGCTCTGGTAATTATACCTTCATTTAAGTTTTTTATCCTATTTCGGGATGTTCTTTATCTAGGACTTTCTGTAGCAGGTAGTTGGTATAATATATCACAGCTAGTAGATTTCATGGCAAGTGCTATGGCTTAGGTTAAACAATTCCATTATTATTTTCTTCTCTTTACCATCTTTTTTTCCCTCCTCTCTGTTAAGTAGGCCAAAACATGAGTTATAGAACAAATTAAATCAAATTCATACATAGAAGAGATTTCCCAATGACTGTAACCATTTATTTCTGACTCCATTTATCAGAAAAGAATTTGTATAGCTTTGGGGGGGGTTATGATTTTTTTTATAGCATGCTGGGAAGCCCAGATCTGGCAGCCTTTGTGAAGGATTTGATCTGGGCTTTTTTTTTTGTTTGTTTTTTTTTTTCAGAAAACCTCTCTTAATCCAACTGCATTTTTCATGGGGAAATTAGTTTGGTATATATCTTCAGTTCATTCGTTGGCTCAGCCTTGTGTTTCTTCAGCACAGAACTGTTGCTCCTTCCATTTCTAACATACAGACTATTTGCCATGAACTGTGCTGAAGTCTCTTGAGTTCCCTCGATAATATAAACAATCCTATGTATTACAGCAAAATTCTCACTAAAAACTCCTATTTGCATCAGTAAACATGACTTGAATTAACATCATATTTTTTGCCAGAACTGCAGAAGCAATAAAGCCTCCACCTGGAAGGTGGATAAAATGGGCTGCCTTAGAAAAACAAATTTGTAGAGGCAAAGGAAGTAAGTAATAATGTGTCAAGTTTTTTTCCTGCTTTGAGAATGTTCAAAAAAGATTAAAAAAATTGATCCAAACTACCACCATATTTGAACCGCTTCCTAAATTATTCCCAAAGATAAAAAGTCTGACTGATTCCTTAGAAAATAAAAATTTGTTCTGCTTTATACAGAAAATAAGCTGATACAAATAGGTCTTAAGCAAAACTATAGTTCCTGGTATAAAGGACCAATAATTTTCCTGTCCAAAGTATCAGCTTGGTGTGAAGAATTAGAACTATAGAATAAGATGAAGAAGAAAGGGTGGAATTAATAGCTACGTGTGCAGAGATCTAATACGCTTTCAGAATTAGTCAGAAGGGCCTCAGGTCTTCTACTGTAAGCAAACTTCATCACTGGTGTGCATATAAAACCAGCAGCACATCTCCATACAGTGACTGTTCTAAACAGCCTAAGGATTTACATTCAGTAATAAGAGCCTGTGCAGTAATTTCCCCTCTTGAATTGTGTTTATTCTTTATATTGGAAAAGAAAAATATAAAAACTAACAGGTAAGACAACAGAGAAAAAAATTTGTCTTATTCATACCAGCTAGTGTCCTCTCCCAACATATTTGTGTTTCATTCTAATCTTAAGTCACAAAAATAAGAGTGAGTATGCTCTGTCCTCAACTGAATTTCCTTCCTGAGTCACAGCCAGGGAAATTGCACAGAATAAATTTCTCCTGGTCCTCTGGATGAAATCACAAAGATCAAAGACCATCAGCATTGATCTTTTTATTTTTGCTGAGAGCACACCAACTCACCAACTACTTCTTTGACTGGTAGTGCTATTTCTCTCCTTCTGAACAAAACAAATGACCCTTCCAATTATTTATTCATTTTCTGATTTAGACCCATTATCACTCAGCAACCAAAAGCCAAGAAAACACTGGGAGTGGATACTGTCAGAGACATCAATCAACAACAACTGACACCATGGAAAGGTTCCAGGTGTACAGTGAAAATTTCTAGATGTAACTTCTAATTTTTGTGTCCAGGGATAACTTTCAGGGAACCTGAATCCGTTCTTGACTGTCCTATGAATTACATCATTACATAATTATTATCACTTCTTATACTTGTTTTCCTTTTCAACTAGATGAAAGTTTATAAAGAAATAACTATCATTATTTGGATGTATTAGGGACAGCACAATAGCCTCTTATTCTTCTCTGGGATCTTTTGGCAACTAGTGACAGATATATAATAACAAAGAATCTTCACACAAAGCAGATGTATATTTGTAGATGCAACTTTTGCATTAAGAACTCACAAACCTCCTTGGCAGGGATCTTGTACAGAGAAATTAAATAACCTGGAGGGTGGTTTGATCACAACCACTGTGAGTGGGAGTGAAAAAACTGCAGATTTGACAGCCAGAGCCTTGATATGGTAACAACACTCTTTATAAGAGGGTAAGCAAGAAAGGCAAAGTAGTGTACAAATTTTTTTTTTTTTTAAAGTCGTGGGGGTTTTGTGTGTGTTTAAAGACACAAAATATGTTTCTTTTCTCATTACTTTTCAATATTTCTTGAAGGGTATGAAAAGCACCATGAGTTGATTGTACCATCCTGCACTTTACAATAACTACCTTTTTCTGCCTCTTGAGAATAAATAATGCAATGTAACCAAAAGGAGCTAGAGCTGAGTATAGTCATTCAAAAGGTCTTTTTGACATGATGACCCACAAAGTCATGTCAGAGAGAGCACATTGCAATATGTTCTTCTTTAGTGTCCATTTTCTTGTGTTTGTTCTGTTAGGGTTTTTTTAAAGCATATAGAGTTAAGATCTCATCTTTTGGGAGCACAAGTCATTTTCTAAGCTCTCCATTGAACATGTAGTTTAAAGACCAAAAAATGCTGAGTGCTGTTCTTCTGCAATTCACTTTATAAACAGTTGAAAAAAAAGAAATCTCTGCAAGATAAAAATGCTGGGTTTTATTCCCTTCTCCCATGGCTTTTTTTTTTTCCCCTGTAGGACTTGTATTCCTGTGCTTCACTGCTTGTTGAAACTTCCAGCAAAAGCAGGAATTCCAAACACAGGAAAGCAAATGTTCAGGAATCTCTAGATATCATATTCATACCATGTCATTTCAGACAGTCAGGAGACTACAAATCACTATTCAGAAAATAACTGGATCTCCCTCAAATGCAAGTTTTGAGATGAAGATCTGCTTTTATTTAGCTATGCTCACAGTCTAAAAGAAATTTAAAGATAAACTTATTTATACTCCTCATGACCTTTCCTATCGTTATTCATGTATATTCAACACTCAGTTCACTTTGTTTTCAAATGTCTCATTATCAGTTGCCTCCATGCACATCCTACTTGAAAGTGAATGTCCAAAATAGTTGATGACATAACTTACTCTCTGTCAATAACAAGTAAAGGTTTAAATTAGGGAGAAATGTTCTTGTTGACCATTCTTTTTATGCTTCTTTCACTGTTTCCATAATCTTGCTGCAAACCATTTGTTAAAGAATAGGTCACCGAAAATGAAATATTCTCTTTAAAAAAAAACACACAAAAGAAGCTTCAATGATGACAGCTTGTTTAATATTTGCCAACTATAAGCACAGACCAATAGAAGAACATGTGATAAGTGTCCTGTGGGCAGTTAAACTGTGTAACTACCATGAAATTGTAGAGTGTTATACTTAAGAGGATGCAAAGAACAGTAAAAAAAGGGAGAAATGGAAGAAAAAATGGAAGAAATGTACTCTGAGATGCAGAAGGGAGATCTTTTAACAGAACATCTCTTTGACATGAAAACTGCTGAGGATTGAATTGGTGTCTATAAAAATGTTGTGAAAACTCTGAGTGTGATACTGAAGAACATAAAGAGCCTTTAACCAAGTGCTTGAATAAACTCAGTGAAAGCAATATGGATTTCATGTAATATAAATATGTTTCTAAATGTCAGACTTCTTAGAGGGTAGAAATTAATCAAAGATATAGATTCTACCTCAATTGAGCAAAATATAATTTTGTGGAGTTTGTTCTCTCTATAGATTGTCAATCCAAATATGAGGAATATTTTGAACTTTAAATAAGAATGAAACAAGCATTTATTCTTTTTGACAGGACACCTGTTCACTCTCTGTTCATAACATTAGACTGAAAAACAACAGGAAGAAAAAAGGAAAGTTAGGCTAACAACTTACTATAAGCACTATAATACTCAACATCTGAGAGAAAAAATTGGCCATTAAAAGGCTAATTGCATGAAAGTACTTATGCCACCTTGGAATCACAGTTATGGAAGTATCACTAGGACTCTTCTGTAAAACTGCAAAACAGATCTTGAAATACCAAATTTTCATGTACTTGATGAGCTTAAACCTGCACTGGTGTAGTACAGGTGATCAGTTAAATATTTAGCTCAGAATTCTATGTATAGCTGTAGAAATATGTCTTGAATATTATTTTTGGATCAGTGAGGTCGTCTCCTAGCCTATGTTTCTTTTTTTTCATGCTTAATCCATTTCTGGAGCAGTAATCCAGTTGAAATGGAAAGGAATTTAACCCTCATGAAGTAAAAAATTTCCATGCCTTTATATGCATGTTTCCATGCCTTCCCTCTTTGCATTATACTCTATGGAAGTCAGTGATGATATTTCTGGCTTCCAACTATACAGAAGCCTAACCTAATCAGAAAGCAACAGTCTACTTAGTCTACATTGTCTTTGCCTATTTTCTATAGTTCATAACAGCTACAATTATAATTCTTCAGTTTCCTACAATTATTACTCTCCGTCCTCAAAACCCACCTAATTATCTGTAGTGTTTTCTTCTTTTTCCTTCTTTTTGCTAAAACTATCTGCAATGTCCTTCTTCTCCTCACTTGCCTGTTTTCTTATGCCTTAGCTTACATTATTGAGTTATCAAACTAGAATATAAGGCACATGGGAAAAATTATGATTTAAGGTAGAGATCAAAATGAAAAGGTGTAATCAGTGCTAAATTTTTCAACCATTGTAAGCCTCCAGTTTACCTTATTCTGACTTGCTGGTTTTCCTTATTTTAGACTTCCAAAATTAGAATAGGATAGAAATATCCATTCTTGCCATATTTGTTCCAAGATGTCACACTAATTACAGTGGCAAAGAAGGCACAATATCATTTTGAGTATATGTTCAAGATTATCAGATAAAGAAAAGGAACTATGCACTCTGATTGGCAACAACTTTGACATATCTGCAGGCAATAATGTTCTGTAACAGATGCTAACTTTAGGATACTTTGTCCTGGAAGTTCAGGCCACTCTTTGATTTCTTTGTATGCAGCAAAACCACTGTACATGACTTTATGAACTTAGGTCCCTTGAGAAATATTCTTGGAAATGAGAACTATTCTCACTGCAGCTGGAGAAGTTTTCAGAATACAAGCAGTAATGTGACTTCTGTGGTTGCACTTTGCCCCTAATTTATATTTGACACCTTTGAGCTTCTTTTAAATCGTACTCTGAATAGGTATGGCAAAAATATTTTGGATGAAACAGCTATAGAAGAAATATTCTTTCTAAAGTCTATTTCTATTAAAAAGTTAAACCTTCGTTTTGGAACACTTTCATGTTTGTGTATGTGCATTACTATGTTTTTCTATTTGAAACATGCATACACAGACACCCTCATATACATTGACCTGTATGTAAAAATTGTGTTGGAATCACCATTTAGTTTCATGCTGTGGAAGCAATGAAACAGCTCCTTCCACCTGAAAAACTATGGAGATATTTGGAGATAAGAAAGCAAAATGTTTAATACAATTTAATCAACATAAGAAGGACATGGAACTGTTGGAGCAAGTCCAGAGGAGGCCACAAAGTTGCTAAGAGGACTGGAGCATCTCCCCTATGAGGACAGGCTGAGGGAGTTGGGGCTGTTCAGCCTGGAGAAGAGAAGGTTGTGTGGAGACCTCAGAGCAACTTTTCAATATCTGAAGGGACTACAAGGAGCCAGAGAGGGACTCTGTGTTAGGAACTGCAGTGGTAGGGCATTGCTACTATGTGCTTTGAGAAACTGCTCTAGTGTAGGTCTATAACTTACTCAGGTTAGCAATACTCCTTATCATCTGTCTAAATATGCCTGTATTTGGAGTGTGAACCAAATGAGTGTATTATGCCTAGTTCAGTGACCATACTGTTATAAATAAAACATCACATATTTTGTAGGTAGGCAGAGGATAAACACAGAAATTAGAACTGCCTAATCAGTTTTTCCAAATTATAATGTTGGTCACAGAGCAGCAAAGTGATGTAAACATCAGACCATTTGCAGAATAGTCCTGGAGTCAGTTGACACAAGACAATATGTGCTCTGTATCAGGGGGACAAGTGCAGCTATGCTGCAAACATCCTCCAGATGGAAAAATGGAAAAATAAAGCTGTGTGTGAGTGCTAACCTGCCTTGAATACACTTTGCCATTGAATATTCTTTAATCAGTGTGAATGTTTCTTATTTCTCCTTGTTCTTTAGTGTCAAATCATGGCATGGTCTGCTTTAAAAACAAAGGCAAAATATATAATTGTGAGCAACAGTTCCCACATCTTTAGCATTTACCCCATTGTGATTCAATGCTACTACTGTTTTTTTCCACTTTATTGTACACATCTCTGGTTAGATCTGTCAGTATCTGAAGGGGCTACAAGGAGCCAGAGGAGGACTCTGTGTTAGGAACTGCAGTGGTAGG